>NC_134483.1:156327342-156627342 GCF_040206685.1 Ascaphus truei | reverse complement strand
ACTATTTCCTCCTACTTATTTTCAAGATTATGATTTGTGCTTTGGTTATTTCTCTTTAGCATTTTACTAAAGTAAAAGCAAAAAGCAGTTCATATGATTGTTTAATCTTAGGCAAATTGTTTGCATGCTATTATATTTAAAGGTACAGAATGGGAAATACTTTACTATTTTTATGTAACTATGAATAATCTTTTTAAATGTTTGTAAACATTAAAGGCGCTAAAATAAGTACAAACCGTGTTCTAAAACACCATATTGAACACAACTCATTATCCCTTGCTGAACATAAAGCTTTGTCTGTCATATAAAATAGAAAACAGTTCCGCAGACTGGATCACACACACACACACACACACACACACACACACACACACACACACACACACACACACACACACACACACACACACACACACACACACACACACACACACACACACACACACACACACACACACACACACTGCTGCTGCTACACGCATAAACACTGCTGCTGACACACACACACACACACACACACACACACACACACACACACACACACACACACACACACACACACACACACACACACACACACACACACACACACTGCTGCTGCTACACCCATAAACACTGCTGCTGACACACACACACACACACACACACACACACAATTCCTAAATATGCTGGGGTTACTTTAACACCTGACCTCATTTCATTTGGTGAATTGTTAACCAAGATAATCTGAATTGCTAGAGTGGGACTGAAAACAAATATGTTTAACATCCACACAAATACATACTGTACAGTATAATGTTGCTATTGAATTTCATTTAAATGCCTCCAACTGTTGCCATATTGTGAGGGTCCAGGTGAAGGAAGGTGGAATGGTAAAAGAATCCTTGTAGTAAAAAAACTAAAACATATATCCAATAAAGCTATGTATATCAAGCATGTAAGAGTCATTTCTATTAATTATAGACCAACATTATCATAATCTTACAAATATGTTTTGTGATATCATTTAAAACAAGGATATGTTCAAGCAAAGCCAAACTTTTGCTTTGCAGTTTACATGGATTGTGTGCACATATTAATCATATAAGGCTTTGGGTTACTTACCGGTATTACCATTACATAGGAAAACAATGAAAGATAGAGCTGTATTATAATAGCACCAACCAATACACTGAAGCCTCTTAAAATAATTTCTCTCTCATTATTTTCCTTTTTTATTCTGTGGTGAAACGTAATCTCTGATGATATACAGTACTGCATGAGCAGCTGTCAGAATGCCAACGTACGATCGTCTGCATGTACAGTAGTAGGTTGCATATGCTGTGATCTGCTGCCTACTGCTGTTTGAATGAGGACAGAAACAAGATCACCTTGAAAAGTAATGATAAAGTGGGTTCTTCAAGTTGGCTTTCTTTAAAAATCACCTTAGCAAAATCCTCAGTTATGTGATACACATTAAAAATAAAATAAAATGTTGACTTAATAGCCGATGTGTCTATAAACCATGCCTTATGCGAAAGGAGAAATATTCCTCATATTTGTGCTTATTCAATATGCTGTTAAAGTTGCCTCTCCAAGTTAGGGTAACATTTAGCCCAATTCCAGTGAGATAACCATAGAGTGGTTAGAACCTTTGCCTTACAAAAAGTTGATTCTCTGAACAATTTTTTTTTAAAACTAGCTCCTTGTCTGAAACCAATATATAAATACCCATAGATAGAGACCTCGCTCGAAAACCCCTTGTTGGTTAGGGCGTGCTGCCTAGGGAGTGGGTATATGAACAGACGAGTGTATCTAGAGAGGTACACAGAATAGAATCCCTTTATAGGCGCACCGCCCCGCAGACCGTTATGGAATAAATGGAATAAATGTGGTCAGGGGAAAAAAATACAAAAGAAGTGTTACTCATCTTTTTATTATCAAATTTTGAGGCACATTTCAAATGGCAGAGAGGATCTGTACAATACATCAGGGGTGCGCAAATGTTTTTGTCTGTGCCCCCTTGCCTACGCCCCTCTGACCTTTTTCTCTGGCATCATCTGACGTCCCGACATCATGTGAAGTCGCGCAATATGCAGCCATTTGACTGAAAGGCGTTGTCATAGTAATACGTTGCCAGAAGCCGCCAGAGACAAGGTAAGAGGGAGTTATAGAGGCCTCATGCGCTCCCTCGTCATTTAATTTACATTTTGTGGGGAAGCGCGCTGGGCTTCTGTAAGCGCCTCGCCCACCTTCCCTCTTGAAAATCTAGCATCCCCCTGTTTGCTCACCCCTGAAATACATTAATGTAGCAGCATACTACTTGGCTTCTTGGCAGATGCTGAAGTGTCCGGTTTGTAGTACTAGAAATTATGGTAATAGATATATACAGTATATAAATACTGTATCTAATTTTATGATGGTGAGTCAATTAGGGTCTATTGCATCACTTCTGGACAAAGAGTTCTTGTTGTTAGACTGTCCCTGCATGCTAATACTGCGTGGGTTCCAAGGCTCACAATATTATGGCTATTTTTGTGAAAGTGTTCTGTATACCGAAAGAATGCTCTAATTTTTCACGGAATGTGTTATCCTTAGCATGTTGTTTTTACTTTTGAAATGTTCATGACTTCTGCTTTACTTATGCTATAATAACACACACAATTGTTTTCTACAGACTGTGATATTAACTCTGTTTTAACAGAGTTTGATGACATAGCCTTCTATTCAATATGCTGTGAAGATGTCTTCCCTATTTTTTCCATATTGGAGAAGCTCCTTTAAAATCAATGGCACTTCTCTAGCATGAGAAAGAGATAATTTCACACGTTGCATAGAGGGTCCTGACAGTTACATAGCTACAAGAAAAGAAGCCTGTACCATGCATAAGGATAATGTGAAATAAATATGTTGACAAAGAGGTCTCATTGTGTTTTAGCTTTGAAGAGCCTAAAAGGAACAATTTCACCAATGGCCCACAACTGAATGCTGGTGTCAACTTGAACATTCTGTTGTCCAGTAGAAAATATGTACACCACCCGGCTACTTTTCTGTAATATAATTTAGTCATCATTTTATGGATTTGCTAGGTCACTATTTCTGCAATCCAGGCTTCGGTGCATAATATTGATGATGTATAATATTGTAGACAGAAGCTTTAAGTAGAATATTAAGGAATTTGGAAAATAAAGCGATAGCTTTGTATGTTCATTTGCATTTCTTTGGTGCTTATATTGTATGTTTTGCCTACCGTAATTTGGTTGTTTTAGGGGGTTATTCCTTAAAGTGCAATAATGCGAATTTGGTACTACCACATGCAAATTCCCATTCAAGTCAATGGGAGTTTCTGTGTGGTAGTGAACGACTGGACTGTCCCACTTCAATGAATAACCTCTTACAGTCGGGAAAAGGCTCTAGGAAGGAGTGTGACACGTGCTCTACAGTATGTTGTGTCTTATTGTGCTCTGCGCTGTGGAGGATTTTTGTAACTTTTTCACTCAACACAATTTGATGTCAGGTACCTTTCCTGGGAATAAGTTAACTATGTCAGTAATATAACTCAGGAGCCCTGTCCGTTAATATCGGCAATAAACATCTACATACTTTAATTAAGGCTACGGCCCAGTGCTCTGCTGCACGTGCGCCTGGTGGAGCACGCATAGATTACAGCCGCGGTCTGCGGACTGTAGATGAGCTATGGGATGTGCGGGGTAGTGGCCATGTCTGCGAATGGTGTCTGAGTAATGCGCGTGCACCCGTATGCCAACGTGCACGTTTCGCATAACAACGCTTCCTCAAGGCAGGTAAAAGGAAGCGTTGTTACGCGAAACGCATGCATCGGAGTACGGGTGCACGCGCATTACTCAAACGCCTACACGTGAGTCAGCTGGCAGCACTGTCTACCGGCATCTGCAGCGTGCTTACAATACTAAGTGGCTTCTTTATTGGATTGTCCAAGGGAGCATTTTTAACCAGTAGTTTGTTTCAATCTGTCTGTACTGTACAAGATAAGTGCACATCTGTGCACTCTACTTATGAGTTACTATTGATCTACCCTCTCACTAGCACTGACCCTTTATTGACCATCTTTGATTAACAGAGCAGGTGTCGGGTCAGTGCCGTTTAACCTCATAGCTACACCAATGTACCGAGTGAATAATCTTTTATATACAAAGGTATACTCTATGTGTGAGGGTCACAGGCAACCCAAACATTGAGTTGTCCCTGCTGTTTCTACCAGTGTAGCTAGTGTATGTATTAGTGCTATACATTTGCTATAATTCATCTGGCTGGGGAATACATTAACCCCTACATACCCAGTTTCAACACACCTAGGACTTACCATCTATCCAGGTGACTGGGTTTCATTTCATAACCCTGATTTTACTATCTACACTATACAGCAACGGGATTTCCACCACTACCTGTTTTACTCTTTGTAGTACCTAGCTAGCTAGTTATTGGTGTCGCAGTACCATGATTATTGTTCATAGCTACTGGCAGACCAAGCTAGGGTCAACTTCTGTGGCCGTTGTGTTTACTGTGTATTCAGGATATGTGCACTGATACTTACAACAACAGTTGAGTTTTTACACCTCTGGTTACTCTCACAGGTGTTTCATCATATCCACCTGTCCTGATTGCAGGACACTCCCTTTGAGTGCTCCTGTCATCTTTATTGTTGATCCAGAACCTGGCATTACATGTTCAGAATTTAGGGTCCAAGCGTTTAATTCCAGCGTTTTATTCCCCAATATTTTAATAGTGGTTTATTAAAGTTTGTTTTTAATTCTTTCATATCTCACCCATTAGATGTACAGAGTGCCCAAAACTAGGTTTCTTTTCTCTGTTCGTTATCATATCTGCCCTTCCATTGGCTGCCCACCGAGCACGTGACCGCGTCGCGGCATGGAAAGACAACATTCTTGTCTTCCCTGCCAGCGTACGCATCACAGCGCTTTGCGCGCATGCCGCAGCACGTGCCGCAGCAGCCACTGGGGACTTACCCATACTCTGACAAATAGAAGACCAGAGAGGGAATACATATCCTGAGCTATTTCTCTTTAAGCACTGCTGTTTTATAGCAGTGTTTGTACTCGGACTTATAAAAAACAAAGTACTTTTGTATATTACTAACTGTATTCACTTTGTAGCCTATTTCATTTATTGTATCTTACAGTATTTTGATTAACTGTTACCTATTTACACAGTACATTGCAAGCCATAGGGACCTTTCTTATTTTGCTACCTGAGGCATAGCCGCAATTGCATAAGTTGTGTAAGGTTATCTCCATACATTATATAAGTTATGATGGGTAAAAAAAGTGACTACAACCCTCCACCGTACAGTGTACAGCAAATTAAAATACCCCTTGAGAGCACATTCACATGTCTCAGACAGGTCTGTAATCCTGCCCTACACCAGCATCTCCTAGCATGCAGTGCTTCCACTGCAGCCAGGGATTCTGGGAAATCACATGCAAATGAGCACACAGTCACACCTTTTGTTAATATGGACATGAAGCAAAAGGTGACACTGTGTGCTCATTAGTATGTCATTTCCCAGTCCCAGAATCCCTGGCTGCAGTGGAAGAGATAATGGGGAAAAGCAGGGTTGCAGACCTGTCGGAGACATGTGCATGTGCTCACAAGGGATATTTTTTATTTACTGTAAGGTTATCTGGAAGAGCTTTTGGAACCTAATCTAACTGAGATGGTAGAAAATATATTTCAAGTATGCAAGATATTAACAGAGCATTAATTCACAGGAATGATATTGCAATAAAATACAATAAGGATTTTCATTGATTTCTCTAAACTACAGTGTGTATAAATTGAAACAATATCCACTTAATGCAGTGTTCAAGTGGTGACAAATGATACTGCCAATTATATAAATGTACATACAGTATTGTCCGCCTTACATTCATGAATGGTAATTCTAGTCTATTAATCAAAGCAATGAATCATTCTTTAGAATTTTCAGTGAGTGCTACTATTGTTTGAAATAAATGCTAGCAGTATTTAAGGACAGTGACAGCCCTAGATAAGAAGAGACATTTAGGTTATCCCATTAATTGTGAATTTGACAGTAATAATCCAAGTTGGTAGTGATAAAAAAAAAAGAATGACTGTCAATGACCAAAATAGGTGACATTATATGTGTGTGTCTATGTGTATATATATATATATATATATATATATATATATATATATATGTGTATATGTATATATATGTACGTGTGAAATATAATATGTGTATAATTTGTGTCCTCATCCATCATATTGAAACACCCTTACTAGCCCCTCTTGTTATAAATCCACAACAATTTTATCCCAACAGTGACCAAAAGAGCGCCTGCTTGCCATATTAGATAAACCAGCACAGTATATTGAATTTCAGTCCGTTAAAGAATAGAAAATAGTGTTTACTTCATAATGAAATGATAGACAACCATTGTGCCTTACCTCGTTTCTCCTTTATAGTTGCTGTATTCCAATCCTGTAGCCTAATTAAAGAAAAGAAACACAAAATAACATAATTGGCATAACAACATTTCATATTAATATTGAAAAGCAACAGTAATGCTGAAATGCATGTCCTTCAGCCTCATATAACAATACAAGCTTAACAACGTTACACACTTACTTACTAAATAAGAAACAACGAGAGAAATACAACTGGCTATTGCCACTAAAATGAAAATACTCAGAATATAGAATATGCACAGACAACACATTTTACTTATTCACCCAATATATTCAACAGACTTTAAAAATACAAGTAGTAATTTAAGGCACAAATGATATTTAAATATACTTAGGTTCTTTTTTTTCTACTTTCCATAAATTATTGTCAGTTCAAAGTTTAAATTTTAAAAATGGTGTAATAAATAGTCAAATGTTTATATAAGCTTCATAAGCTTCAAAATTGTTAGAGCCTTTTCTATTATATTGTGACACATGGGCCCATGGTCTATTGCTTAAATTGTGACTAACCGTGTAAGATATATGCATGCAATATGTGGCGGTGTAAAAAGTGAACATTTGCTGTGTTAATACGATTTTTCTGTACAAAAGCATTAAAAGACACCTTATTCACATACATATTCTGTGACAAAAGACATGGTTGGTTAATGGATGGTAAAAATTCTAACTTCAAGTTAAGATGGGTTCTTTTTCAACAGTGGGTTTGCACAGAAATGCCACACACACACACATTGTAATGACTAGGTCTCATGGATTCTGCCTGCTATATTGAGATATTAATGAAGTCAGACTTTGCATGCTTCTCATTTGAACTATTACAGGGAGTGTGTTCTGATGGAATCTGTACATCTGTGCAGACATTGCTTATGGTTTATCGATCCCTTTATTTTAACCTACAATTTGACATGCTTACAGTATATTGTTTTATTCACTACTTGGCTATGGCACAATCTTTGCAGTTTTAGTAAGAACTAAAAAAAAGAAGAGTAAACTTGTAACACACATGCGTTTCAAGCACTACCATCTACTTTTCTTTCCTCTACAAAACACAGATGCAGAGGTTTAAATCAAAATGTGCAAGGTACCTTTTTGAAGAAAAAAAAAGAATAATTAAGTAATAATCCCCGAAGAACAGGGCATTACTGGCCAATAATGGCTACGGGCATGGGCGAAGTGACGCGGTGACGTCACGTCACGTGGTGCCTCTGATTCTCAGACTGCCGATGCCAGTGCTGCACAAACATGATCTGTGCTTGTATACCAATGAAGGAATTCGCATAGAGGCTACAAATTAGCTAAGTATATCCACAACATTGTTACACAGTAGAGTGGTTGTTGCTAGCCATTGGAGACATTAAGATGCTTATATATCGCTTTCACTAGTGAGAGGTATTCCCGAGAAAACTTGACAGCGATGTTGGAGCTGTGCTGTTGCATAGCAAATAGCGTTCATATGTCAGTTTAGCTGCATAGTTACCCCCCAGCTACAGTACTATTGTTAAACATCTAGAGACAGGCAGTTCCAAGTAAAATTTGACAGCGATGTTGGAGCTGTGCTGCTTTATAGTAAACAGCGTTCATATGTGAGCTTAGTTACACAGCAATTTCCTTGCAACAACACATCTGTGCAAACACTTATAATCAACATAATTACTGTTATTCAACATAGGGTAACTTTAACTCATATCAATTCTGGTATTTGTATGTTGTTTCCTAAAGCTATGGGTTAATTTGATGTTCTGAAGTGATTTGTTGCCATTTGAACTGTGTATTTTAGCTATGTGATTAGCAGTGGCATCTATAGATGCGTTCTATTGATATAAGACTTCATTACCTACATCTGTGGATATAATTTTACATCTGAACACAATTTGCAAGAGCAAGCAGTGGATATGATATCATCAGTATTATGGCATATTAATTGTACATATCCAACAGTTATGAAGTATTGATAGCTATTGTTATATTTCAAGGCAGCAGTAATCAGAAAATATAGCACCACATGTTAGTTTTTATTGTATATTTTATTTTTCACATTATCATCACGGTTATTCACTGTATATATTCACATAAAATTAAACAAAATTAGTGTGGTGTGCACCACAAATGTACTTTCTGTGAATGACCTTGTGACCAAGTCACAATTTTCATTCAATTGTTAATACTACAAACACATGCTACACCCATAAAAACTGCTGCTGACACACACACACACACACACACACAAAACATAGCACCTGTACACACACACAGCAACTCAACACACACAGCATCACCACACACAACACAGCAGCTCTACACACACAAACTGCTGATACACACAAACTTTGCTGCTGCTGCTACACCCATAAACACTGCTTTAATGTTTTTGAGAGATATTTGCCAAATTCTGCATGTTCAACAGAGTTAACCCCCCCCCCCCCCATAAATAAATCAATATTAGTTTTACAAGACCCTTAAAAATATTTGAAGTATACAGTAAAAGTGTTGTGCCTAGGGTATATAGAGCAATTATTTCTAAACTTTTTTTGGTTAAGGAACCCTATGTGAAATACCAAAAGAAATGCTTTCCACTTCAGGCTTGCAATGCAATGTCTGTTTGGGAAGAGGCACATCAGAATACCCAAAGCAAAGTCTTGTTTTCCACTTGTCATAATCTCAAAATTAAATTAAATAATGTGTGTGAAGGCTATAATAGTTAAAATCAGTTCGCCAGGGCCATCAACAGACCATTGTCATGGGAGACCAGGCAATTTGCACCTTTTTAACTATGATCCTTCACTGAGCAAAACCATGTAATTAAATAAATGTAAGTTTATTCGCACAAATTCGCTTACACACAATGGAACACAAAATACAGACAAAAAGACACACTTACTGGGGATCTGGGGTTGAAAACTAGACTTTCCTAGGTGCAGGAAACCCTAAATAAGAGCTTTACCCTGACCGGGACTTAGCCCGGAATCTCCTGGAACCCAAATCGGCGTGAAGTTCCACACGCCACTGCTCCCATCTCTTCTGAGAACTTGGACTTTCTTGACCGTGAGTTACTGCCAATCCTAGAACTGAAAGCGACATCAGATCGTGTGCTACTTTCGATTTTGAGAACTTGGATGCAAAAGTCGGGACATACAGTAGCATCTGGCAGGCAGGCTTTTCTGGATTGAAATTGAAGCCGGTTTCTCTGCTATTCGCGCAAGAGCAACGCTGAAAAGCCGTCCGCGCTCTTTCTACTGGAGAACTCGAATCTCATTGGCTCACAGGTTCTTTATAGTACTCTGAGTTTCATTCATGAAACTCAGCAGCCAATCATCGAGTGGGAATATTCCCAGCAATCAAACAAAGCCAAGCGGGTAAGAAAAGCCAGGTCAATGGCTAATATTAAATAGCCAGGAGACCTGCGCAAGCCTGGCACCTCACTCCCTGGCTATCTCAATGCCACCCGCTAGGACAGGCTCCCTCACGTCTGGCAGAGCAATTGGCATCCTAGATGACAGCCATTGTTCTCCTGACCTGGGTACTCAGCCCTTCCCTGCTAACCAAATGCTTTTCTCACCTCTGGCATCCTCTGGTTTCTTTGAACTCCGATGTCCAGCAGACTTACCGACGCCTGTCTGGACATGGGTTCCGAATGTAAAATCACATTACACACAGTACATTTATAAAGTATATTTTAATAAACTGGGTATCTGTTCTAATATACTTTCTGAGTCTCTGCGTATAGGGGACATATCATGCATGATTCCCGGGTACATTTTTAGGGGAGCCGACAACTCCGGACCCCAAAGACCTAGGCGCATTCTGAAAACAATTCCTCCGCAAAACCCCCCTTGAAACTCATACCATAGCAATCCCTGATCTCTGGCATGCCAGGACAGGGAAAAAACACATCAATTACTTTTATTTAAGTAATAATCCCTGAAGAACAGGGCATTATTGGCCATTAATGTCCTGTTCTGAGGGGATTATTACTATTATAGGCTAAATGTAGGCTTATTTCATAAATAATAGACACTTTTGTATAGTTAAATAGATTTTTTTATTCAAATAAAATGGTAAATACATGAAACCACCTCTATATACTCTTACACTATCTATATCCACACACTGCCGCCCCCTCTGTGTACACAGACACACACACACACACAGCAGAAGCTCACACACAAACTGCTGCTACACACACACACACACACACACACACACACACACACACACACACACACACACACACACACACACACACACACACACACACACACACACACACACACACACACACCACACAACACAGTGCCTCTACACACACACACACACACACTGGAGCTCTAGACACACAACACAGCACCTCCTCTACACTCACTACACAGAACCTCTACACACACAGCAGCAGCTCTACACACACACAAACTCTGCTGCTACACACACATGCTACACCCATAAACACTGCTACTGACACACACTGGAGCTCTATACACACACACATCAGCTCTACACTCACACAAACTGCTGCTACACATACAACAGCACAACACACACACACACTGCAGCCACAATAAAAAAATGCAGCCACTTACTAAACTTTGCACTCTCCCCCCCAGCTCTACACACAACACAGAACCTCTACACCCCCCCCCCCCACTACACACACACAACATTGCACCTCTATACACAACACACTTACTTCTTTGCAGTCTCTCCCCCCCCCCCCCAATTCAACTGAATCTTCTCAGAAAATCTCAGTCAGTTTGGGAGGGGGAGGAGTCAAACCGTGGCTGATACTTTTTGACCAATCCCCTGCCATGTCTCAGAGCTTTTACTTAATTCAAACCAATCCCCTGCCCCAGCTGTTCTGAAAGCTGATTGGCTGGAAATAAACCGATTGAAAACTGCATTTTGCAAGCTGCTGAAATTCAGGGCATTACTGTGGATAATGCCCGGAATTTTAACCAATCAGAGAGCAGGGTTTTCAATAATGCCCTGAATTTTACTGCTTTAGCCTATAATACATGTTATACATTGGAAACAGTACAATGTTACTGGGTCCAAGAGCTAACTGTCTTGGACCCTTATACACGAATCAGGGTTAACCAAAACGGGCTTAACCTTTATTTGAGAGCCTGGTTACCCCCTATCATCACAACCATGTTTTCACTTAACAATAATGAACCAAGCAGTCAAACTCTAGTTATCCCTGAAGCATCTTGCTTAGATATATATAGCCTTGAAAATATGGCCTTTCGATGACCCTTCACTGACCGAACTGAGCTTGGACCATTCTGAATAAATCTAGTGAAATGAGATGAATCAGAAAGGATCTAGTTTCTAAAAATAAAATAAAAAAAATAAAACATGATGGGGAGGCATCACACTTGTCAAAAGCTGGAGCCATACCTTTGCTTTGAAGTTTTAGCTAAAAAATATTTCATTCATTTGTCCTGTGGACCTTGTTAAATCACTCATAACTTAATCTGGGTGTTGTTTATACAGTACAATGACAAACCATGATATATCCCCTATGCAGTCAGTTATTTTATACATGTATGTGGAGAAACACTGTGTTTAATGTTACCTGTATTTACAAGATAAAGGGATTTGCTCACTAACTCTTATTGTGGTCAGTCATTGGGATCTTTAAGTACAGTAACAAAATGCATAGCCAATAGGCACATGAATGCTGTTTCATTTTATATGATCCAGTTTATCAGGCTTAAATCACATTTTCTTGCACCCCTCATAGCATTTATTCTTATTTTCTGAATTTAATAGGTTAATCTCAAAACTCAAGACTTTTGTTTGCAGTTGATTACATAATTTGGCTCCTAAATAATATAAATGTAGGGAAGATCTAAAAAAAACATTTTGCAGTTAGAATTGGGAGCTTTAAGTGATAAATATTAGCAAACATTTTTAAATTATGTCATTTGTATAAGTGATAGGTAGTATATCTACACAATGCTGCAGTATTTTGTATATTCAAGTATTAAATGATAATAAAAATAAGTAAATATGAAATCCTGTGCAGCCCTCAGAAAACCTCTGAGTTTTAATGCAAGGCATTATTTGGTCCCAGTGCACAAAATAATTGGCTCTGCAGAGAAAGTTGATAAGAAATAAAATGAGATGACTGCCAAAGCAAAACTCTATCTGAAATGACACTGTCACCAAAGGTTTCTCTAACCTGATCTTCATTTTGGCTTATCATTTTCAGAAACTGTAAAATGGCTTCAGTTGTCTGAAAGCGTACCCTGAGTTGAAAGGGATTGATTTGGTTGCCAAGTGCAAATGGCCTGCATTAACCTGCCACGGATATCGGAATATGTTGATAGGAGAATGCTGTTGAGAAAATGGTCTTTAAAAATTGTTTGATCTCTGATTTCTAAACCACATTTGAACAGTAATGTGATTGGTATATTTGCTACGTATTCCTTTTGGATCCAAAAGGTGTTTTGTCTGCTCAACAAACAAGAACATTTGAAATCAAGTGATTGGCTAACTTAATACTGATTGTACTTGTATGCATTCTTCAGTGAATCCTAAACATACACAGAAGAGAAGCATCGAGTTCTAATGCATATTTTAAAGTTGATTCATTTTTTACATAGCATTTGGTATTTGAGATCCTACATTATTCCTCCTCGTTCAAACATATAAACAGAAATATACATTATCTTAATCTTGCCCCCATACATCTTGGTAATGTATGATCTGAAGGCTTTAATGCTGTTATTAGTCATTTCTTTATTTCAATATGGTATATACGTGCAAAATAGCTTGATATACAGATGTAGCCAACATTATAGCAACCTAAGGCTCGCTCCTGTGGGTGAAATAACATGAAATTAATGCAATTCAGCTCCCAGGATCCTATGGATTTACCTATGTAAAAAAAAATAAAAAGGGACTGAGCAAGGTGGGGAATTGACATTTGGAGATACTCATAAATATAGTAAACTGCTCACATGCAGTCCATTATACACTTACAGTAGCAGTGAAAACGTGATGATATATCATACGTGTTTCACTGTTTTTTTTAATAAAGTTATGAAACTAAACAGAAAAGTTACAGTTTCCAGTAGTGAAGCAGTGCATTTTTATGCTGTTATATAGTCCAGTTTCTCAAACCATGTACTGTACATTCCTTTAGAGTGAAAGCAATCGGACAATCTATAATAATAAAAGAGAGTATGATAGTCTGTCTCTCTGTCATGGCTCCAACACCATAAAACCTAGACACCTCCAACTTTGCAGGCATAGTAAGGGGACTTTAGGGGTGTGCACCTTGGTGTTCCTTTTTTATTTGTATTTAAACAAATAAATTCTATCAGTGATTACATTTTCTCTTACAAGCAAGTCAGTCACTGGGTGTTGCTCCTGGTAGCCTATGCATCTGGCACGTAATATCATAATGCGCATAGCCTGGTGCAGATTAGGAGAGTCAGATAGCTATAACATTTACATAGAAAGCAGATGAAGAAAGAGAGGAAGTCCGTTGACACGTGAGTGGAAAGCTAGAATGCTGGAGAAGGAGAGAAAGGTGGAAATAATATGGGGACATCATAAGGTATTAAAGGAAAGAGATGATGAGGAGGAGGAGAGAGAAAGGGAGGGAGGGAAGACTGGGAGAGAAAAGGGGACTAAGGGAGAGTGAGAAGGCGGTGAGAAGAGGAGAGTGTGAGGGATGAGAGTGTGAGGGATGAGAGTGTGAGGGATGAGAGTGTGAGGGATGAGAGTGTGAGGGAGGAGAGTGTGAGGGAGGAGAGTGTGAGGGAGGAGAGTGTGAGGGAGGAGAGTGTGAGGGAGGAGGGAGACAGTGAGGGAGGGAGACAGTGAGGGAGGGAGAGAGGGAGGGAGGGTGAGAGGGAGGGTGAGAGGGAGGGTGAGAGGGAGGGAGGGTGAGAGGGAGGGAGGGTGAGAGGGAGGGATGGAGGGTGAGAGGGAGGGATGGAGGGTGAGAGGGAGGGATGGAGGGTGAGAGGGAGGGAGTAGGGTGAGAGGGAGGGAGGGTGAGAGGGTGAGAGGGAGGGAGGGTGAGAGGGTGAGAGGGAGGGAGGGAGAGAGGGAGAAAGGGAGAGAGGGAGACCCGTGCAATGCCAGGCTTTATGACTCCAAAGTACTGCGATCCATAAGAAACTGGGCATTTTAGCTAGTGTAAAATATAGAGAAGTACACTGCAACACAGTAATCAGAGCACCAGACAAAAGCAAAAATATAGCGAGAGGAAGCTTGGGCTATGAAAACTGAAAGGCAGAATAACTGATAAATTTTATGGTACTACAGCTCAACCCCGTTATAATGCGATCCGTTACAACGCGAATCCGCTTATAACGGGATGCATGAGTGGTTCCCAATTTTCGTATTTCTGAATACTTTACAACATGATTATTGGCATCTTAAATACTTTATTGTACAATGCATACAATTGTACATTATTTCTAACGCGATCCGCTTATAGCGCAATGTGATTCTTTGGACCCCAAGCACAGCGTTATAAGGGGGTTGAGCTGTATTAACTATAACAGAGGAAAGAGACATTGAGATTAATATAGCAATAGCTAACATTAGACAACATTAAAGTAAGTAAGCATAACATTACATTTGGGTCCACTTTCTCATAATTTAGCAGAAAATACATTGTTAGTTATGCTACTATGAATCACTGCACTTGCTGAGGATCCACATAAATCCATAAAATGGGACCTAGAAAGCATCAAACGTGTAATACAGCGGCCTGTGGAATTTGAGAAATTCTCTCCCTCAACTCAGACACAGCTCAACCCCATTATAGTGCGATCCGCTACAAAGCGGATTTGCTTATAACGCGGTGAGAGTGTAGCTGCCGTTTTTAAAAAAAAATGTTTAAAAAAAATCTATTCAATTCTTTATAAAAGCTTAAAAGAAAGCTTGCTGGTTCAAACCCAATCTTACCTTCCCTCTCTGCAACAAAGGATAGAAGAGTTCATGAGATATGCCCCATGGACCTCTAGGATGAGCCAGCTTTCTTCTCTAGCATTGCAAGGGCTTGTGGTATTACAGGGAATTGCAGAAATTTACTGTGTCAGTGTGAGAGTCTGTATGTGAAGGAGGAGGATGCAGGGAGTGCTCGGTGTGTGAGAGTCTGTATGTGAAGGAGGAGGAGGCAGGGAGTGCTCAGTGTGAGTGTGTATGTGAGGGAGGAAGCAGGGAGTGTTCGGTTTGCTGCAAGCTGGAGAGTAAGCTGCTCTGACTTCACTGCGATGGAAATGCTACCTGAAACTGTGCTCCTTTTAATGCCATGTGTTACTCCAAATCTAGCTACCAGACAACCACACTGCTTCCTGCCTTTTAAAGTATACCCCCATAAAAAAATATATATATATATATTATGTTTGCATATTTTTTTGTTTGTTTTTAAAAAAAATGTATACAATGCTGCAACCAAGAAAAGGAAGAGAAGCAAAACACCCTCCTTGCGTGATGTTGGGTGGTCGTTGTTTGTACTTCTAGGCAGCAGCAAAGGGCCATGCCACAATCCAGATCACACACACAACACACACCCAACAAACACACACACAACACATCCTGGCTTCTGCACAAAGCTTGAGATCCTCCCCCTCTTAACCACACAAGCTTCTCCAGACTGCTTGTGATCTCTCTCACAAACACAAACACACAAGGAAGGAGAGAGTGGGGCTTGCTCCGGGCTATTCCGACAGACAGCTATAACACATACTGGCTTCTCCAGCCTGCGTGCGATCCTCCCCCTCTTCACCCCACATTGCTTCTCTTGCACGTGCCCTGCCCCCTCCACTCCCTGGAAGCTAATGTAGCAGAGCTGCAGATGCCGGGTAAGTCATTGTGGTGGCCATTTTATTTCCTCGCGATCTTGGTTAGAACACAGTGGCAACAGGTGGACCCCAACCACTGCGTTATAAAGGGGTTCAGCTGTATTTGTATCTCTCAGAAATTGCTTAAGCGACACCATTCCAATCTATTTAACCTCAGTTCTAAACAATTCAAAACAAAAAGGTGGCACAAACAAATATTATGAACAATGTGCAAACTTTATGTATACATTTAATGGAAAAAAATTAAATTGTCCTCTCATGGTGGGAGAGGAGGTGCTACAACTCATGCTTAGTTGAAAAGTTTGGTGCTGTCTTCTTATGGAAGTAGTGGTAATAATCAATAGTGAATGGCAGAACATAGAGTAGTGTTGACCCCTCATGGAATGCAGGCTATGGAATCTGGATTGGCCCACCATGGAGGTATGAAAAACCAACGCAGAAAAATGTCAAGAAAAGTAAGGCAAGACATCTTTTTAATACATACAACTACCCCAAGGTGCAAGTGTAACTCGGCCCTAACTCCTCCCAATTACTCCATAAATTCTTCATCTCATCACAGTTAGATGCAGACATACCAGAAAATGGCGCAACTAAGATTAATACATCAACCCTGCCTGGTGCAGGTATATTTCAGTGCGAGTTGTGATAACATAATGACTTTATGTCAACATTTTGACATTGAAGTAATAAGGCAAAGAGGCAATTTAGGGTTCTGCCAGTCATTAAAATGAACACAATAAAGGAATCCAAACATGCTTAGGAATTTATAAGGGTGTCTTAAATATGGAGTCTGGAATCAAAAAGTATGCAAGGGTTATAGCAGGAAAAGAGACAGGCTGTGTGGTCCAAGTGGGCCTTTACTGCTGTCAATTTCTACATTTTTACGTTTTTATATTTGTCCTTAAAAGCATACTATCAAAGTAGAAATAGCAACAATATATGCATTAGGTATCTCTATGCACACTATAGCAGGCAATTACATTTGTTGGTTAATTTCTCAAAGAGTTTGAATAAGGATCAATGAGGACTTTTTGATTAAATAACTCTATGCTCTATGAGGAAATGGTCCATGGGAAAAGTAATTAAAGTCTGTTAGTATAGTTCCTTTGCTTGTTAAGGTAGAAGTGGTAAGAACTAAAAGTGAACAAGAACGTTCTTGTTTTATTGAAGCTTATGTCTGCAAGCTTTGCTTTGACTGACACGTTATTTTCTCTGCACCCCGATCTATTTTCTGCCTCACTAAGCTTTTTAAAACTCTGCATACGTTCTTCCTCTTATCCTGTACAGTAATCCTATAGACACAGCGTTCATGTTCATTCATTCAGTTGGTTCAAAGCAGCTGCTTGGTCCTGGAGACAATTTATGTTACAATGTCAATGATCACAAAACAGTAAAAAGTGCACAATGTTGTGTGAGTATAAAAAAGTATAATACTGTAGTGTATACAGAAGGGGATACAGTGCTCTTACCACAATATGTTTCGCAGACTAATCTGCTTCGTTAAGCGGACAAAGCAGATTAGTCTGTGAAACATATATATATATACATACATACATACTGCTGCGGCCAGCTTTAAGCTAACAAATGCCCGTGATTTTCCGGGGCTTTTTTCGGCTGGCGCCAAACTTGGCCGCGGGCCAGCCACATCTTCCCAGCCTCCCTTCCTTCCTCCGCGACCCCTGGCTGCTCCGCCTCTGCTTCCCCTGATCCCCCATATCCCCCACACATACAGCATGATCCCCAGCATCACAGATGTGCCCTCTGGATGCCGGCGGAACGGAGGCAACGGAGGCAACAAAGGCAACGGAGGCACCAGTGCCGCGCGGCACGCATCGGGGAAAAACCGCGCCTGCACGAGGTTTTAAATTACCCGCTGTGGCGGCCGCTTTAGACTCAGGGCGGCCGCCACTGTTTGTACAGGTATGTGAAAAAGAAAGTACACCCTCTTTGAATTCTATGGTTTTACATATCAGGACATAATAACAATCATCTGTTCCTTAGCAGGTCTTAAAATTAGGTAAATACAGCCTCAGATGAACAACAGCACATGACATATTACACTGTGTCATGATTTATTTAACAAAAATAAAGCCAAAATGGAGAAGCCATGTGTGAAAAACTAAGTATACCTTATGATTCAATAGCGTGTAGAACCACCTTTAGCAGCAATAGCTTGAAGTAATCGTTTTCTGTATGACTTTATCAGTCTCTCACATCGTTGTGGAGGAATTTTGGACCATTCTTCTTTACAATGTTGCTTCAGTTCATTGAGGTTTGTGGGCATTTGTTTATGCACAGCTCTCTTAAGGTCCAGCCACAGCATTTCAATCGGGTTGAGGTCTGGACTTTGACTGGGCCATTGCAACACCTTGATTCTTTTCTTTTTCAGCCATTCTGTTGTAGATTTGCTGGTGTGCTTGGGATCATTGTCCTGTTGCATGACACAATTTCGGCCAAGCTTTAGCTGTCGGACAGATGGCCTCACATTTGACTCTAGAATACTTTGGTATACAGAGGAGTTCATGGTCGACTCAATGACTGCAAGGTTCCCAGATCCTGTGGCTGCAAAACAAGCCCAAATCATCACCCCTCCACCACCGTGCTTGACAACTGGTATGAGGTGTTTGTGCTGATATGCTGTGTTTAGTTTTCGCCAAACGTGGCACTGTGCATTATGGCCAAACATCTCCACTTTGGTCTGGTCTGTCCAAAGGACATTGTTCCAGAAGTCTTGTGGTTTGTTCAGATGCAACTTTACAAACCTAAGCCGTGCTGCCATGTTCTTTTTAGAGAGAAGAGGCTTTCTTCTGGCAACCCTTCCAAACAAACCATACTTGTTCAGTCTTTTCCTAATTGTACTGCCATGAACTTTAACATTTAACATGCTAACTGAGGCCTGTAGAGTCTGATATGTAACTCTTGATTTTTTTGTTGCAATTTCTCTGAGCATTGCACGGTCTGACCTTGGGGTGAATTTGGTGGGACTTCCACTCCTGGGAAGATTGGCAGCTTTCTTGAATGTTTTCCACTTTGAATAATCTTTCTCATTGTAGAATGATGGACTTTAAATTGTTTGCAAATGGCCTTATAACCCTTCCCAGAATGATGGACAGCAACAATTGCTTCTCTAAGATCATTGCTGATGTCTTTCCTCTTTGGCATTGTGTTAACACACACCTGAATGTTCCAGACCAGCAAACTACTAAAACTTTGGCTTTTATAGAGGTGGTCACACTTGCTGGTGATCATTTAATCAAGGGCATTTGATTAGCAGCACCTGTCTGCTACTTATAATCTTAATTCCTATGGAAGCAGTAAGGGTGTACTTAGTTTTTCACACATGGCTTCTCCATTTTGGTTTTATTGTTGTTAAATATATCATGACACGGTGTAATATGTCATGTGTTGTTGTTCATCTGAGGTTGTATTTACCTAATTTTTAGACCTGCTAAGGAACAGATGATTGTTATTATGTCCTGATATGTAAAACCATAGAATTCAACGAGGGTGCACTTTCTTTTTCACACAGCTGTATACAGAAGGGCATACAAAGATAGAGTCAATTAGTTATACTTGACAGAAGAAACCATGAGCACTTCCATCAATCAGCACATATAGCAAAAATAATTGTAAGATTACTTCAATCATAAGCAATACAATTATGAGACTACAGAGCCTATCAAATAACTCAAACTGTTATGAAAGATCATGCATTCATTTGAAGATATGCAGAGATCTGGAAACAGTGAGTAGATAAATTAATTTTATTAACACATTTTACTACACTACCAAAGCATATTTTAAGATTGTTTCTGTTTCTCTGCATGCCTCTTCTTTCAGAAATGAAATAATTATCATTTTCATAGCAAAATAGATGCTTTATAGACTCTCATTTCCATAAACAGTCATCCCATTATAAAACATCTAATTAATTTACATTAACACATTTTCTATACCAATAATTTCTAAATGCATGGTAAATTGTTAAGCTTGCCTGTGGAGTTACTGGGGAGACAATAACAGACAGGACAAAGATTAAAGTATAATGCAAGATAAATTGTATATTCTAGTTAACAACAAACACGATGACTCCTTATTACTAGGAATGTGTATTACATTTCAATATCTGAAATTCTTGCACTCCAATCTTTCTTCCTACAAAGATTCAAGACTGGTCCCACAAGTTAGTGCACACGTAACCGGGACCAATTCCATACAAACCATTCATATGTATTTTTTATGAATGTTTAATGAGTCATTATCAAATGATTGCCACTTACTCCTTCTCTGACAGAGGGGCCAGCAATGAAAGCATTAAATAATGTCAGTTAAACTACTAAAAAAATACATGATTAAATTTTTTTTATATTTTCATGTAGCCCAAAACATGGGTGGTATCCCAAGTATCGTATTTGATAACAGTTTTTATTCTGTGGTTAATCTACTGAATGCCAATAGTACATTGTAAGAACTACTCTTCTTTAGTGTAAAGTATGAACCTATACACAACAGCCTTAACAAAGGGAACCATCATTTAATTTAACAAGGAAGGTATAGTAGTATTTAAATGTCTTTACAAATAGAACTCTACCACAATCACAGATTAGTTTACTGTATACAGTTACTTGGTAGAGAAAAAAAAGCCATTGTTAGATTGGACACCTAAGAAAAGCAGGGAATTAACGAGTACCACTATGAAAATATTTACAATCAGAGATACAAATGCAGACAGTTGTGTCTCCAACCTGCCACAGCACATGTGCTGGTGAACTGCGTACCAAACGTGGAGTGTTCACGGCAAAATGCATAGCGGGGGAGGGGGTCCCTGCTTCTGAATGGGACTCCCACTGTGTAAATCCTACTGGACTGTTTCAGTCTGTAAGAGATGTGCAGTGGAGTAGACAGAATCAGAAACTCTCTCTGCGCATCTCTAACAGGTAATCACGCAGCTTTTATTTTATTTAATAACATAGTATTGAAGCAGGGGGTCTCTCCGGAACTGAACCGCATTAATTTCAACCCCGATGACCCCCTGCTTCCGGAGTTGAACACCGCGGTATGGGGTGCCGGTATTTCTGGCATGTTTAAATGTCCCAGTCACGTGGGCCATAACGTGGGAGAATTAAACCTTAGTAGCAGTGCTGATGTGGTTTTGAATAACCCATTTCACAAAGAGTACTAAATATAGTGGAAATAGTACAAGGCAAAGCATGCAAATGCTATTTTCCCTTCACAAAAATGTCAATTTGTATGCTTCATGCAGATTAGTAAGGCGAGACTGGAGCTTCAGTCAAGAGTGTCAAAATATGTCTGTAGAGCTACTTCTGTTAAAATAAAATTACCCAGCTACTGTACAGTATGTCTGTGTGCAATAAAAATAGCATAGTACTATGCAAAGGATATGTGTGTGGGCTGTTAGTATTTCCTACATTTCAAACTGATGACAAATCATGGACATGGCTAGTCATGAAAATACTCATCAAGACTATTCTACTTGTTGACATTTTTTGTTTTGCTCCAAGTGATATGTTCATAAGTCACAAATTCTGAAACATAAAAATATTTGCTAACATAGTTTATAGACAACCAGGAACAATGTAATTGTGAGGGGAACATTGCTGCATGGATTCTTAAACATGTCAAAATGGGGGGGGGGGGGGGGAATCACCTGAAGGTATACAACCTGTATGTGTTGCCAACACAATAGGTAAAAATACAAAGTGATAAACAGGGAAAACGCTCAGAAATAGGTAAAGTACAGCTCTACAGCATGTATGCACAAACTGAGGGCCGCAAGATTTTTTTGAGGTGGAGGGCGCAGCGGTTGCAGAGGCACAGTGCTCTTCCCCAATGCATTTAAATTAAATGCCGGGGGATCATGTGAGGCCTCTGCAACTCACTTATCGTAATTTAGCCGGCTGCAGGCGAAGCGTCACCATGGCAACTCAGCGTCAAATGATGCCTTGGGGTCATGTGATGTGACGTCACATGACACCCACATTTCTCTGACTCTGGCCATTTCATGTGGCCATACTGAAAGGTAATCTAAGAACACCGAAAGTGAGATGGTTGCATGAATACAAATTTATGCAACTGTTCGGGACACATAGCGGTGGTCTAAACCGAAACCGAAGTTTTATGAGTCATTACTGACACAAGTGACCTCTCTTCCCATGAGTGCTAAAGGCCATGTCTATACATACTGTACTATATGAATGCACACACACTGTCTCCTGCACATACAAATACACAATGTAATTCCATCCCTATAAACCAATGGGGACCACATAGTATCCACACACACTTATACTGTTGTAATGCAATACCCTCTTACATTGCTACACCTACCCACACCACTATATACACATCCAGTCCACACACACCTTTTGTAAAGCGTTGCATACTCTGTGGGCGCTTTACAAATTATATTTACATACATATCACTTACATTCAGGGACCATTTAATACCTCAAGTCATAAAATGCATATTCACCGGGGGCAGGGATAGGCTTCAATCACAGATCACATTCCAGGATGCACTGTTTAAAAGTAAAAAACATTTTTTGGCCTCATTCATTGTAACACTCCTGGAAGAAGAGATCAGTGTATCTCGAAATCTCACACAAATAAAAGCATTTAGTTAGCCACAGAATGGTATCATCTATTTGTTTTTGATTATTAAGCTCGGCTAACATGGTACAGATACCTCTACATTATATATATATATATATATATATATATATATATATATATATATATATTTTATATATATATAATGTATATATTATACATAATCATACAGATATAGATAACCTTATTGTCTCTGGTGCTGTTGCCACCCACAGTCACGTGACCCACTTCATTGCAACACAGAACCTATCTTCAGCAGATCAGAAGGCTAAATTGATCTTAAAAGAGGTGTTCTGTCCTCAAGGGGCTCCAAACTAAATCATATCCGATAGAAGCGTGCAATTCACTTCAAGATTCTGGAGAACCTTCTGTTTCTCTTTAGGAATTCATTTAAATGTATCCTCCAGCTATCACCCACAATCCAATGATCAGACCGAAAGGACCAACTAGACACTGGAGCAATATTTATGCAGTTTTTTTGTCATCTCCAGAATTACTGGGCTAACTTGTTACCTCTAGCAGAGTTCTCTTACAATAACTCATATCATTCCATAACACATCACAGCCTCTTCTTCTCGAATTTTGGGTTTCATCCAACATTTTTTGTGTGTTTATGATTATTTGACTGGATTTTTGGGGGGATTGATTATATGAAAGGAGATATGAGTGTAGGAAAATTCTGTTTGAAGATGTCATCATCATTAAATCTTGGTTGGAGTTCTTCAATAATACATTTTGAGATGTTCCAGAGCTGGGTTGGAAGCCATAACTAGTGGAGTTTGATTTAAAGTTTGCCTGCCCTTGTACTGTAAGAGCTGCTGTCTGGGAATTTGTGTAGGACTTTCCATTATTCAGTAAATTTCTCTGGTGAAGTGTCCGTGTTTAGGCTTTTTTTAGAGTTTGTAGATGTGTATCTCTGACATGTTCTCAGAGCATATCCTTTGTCAGCGGTGCGCAAACTGGGAGGCGCAAGATTTTTCATCGGGGGTGTGGGCGGTTGCAGAGGCCCTATGCTCTTCCCCCAAAGCATTTAAATTAATGCCAGGGGATCGCGTGAGGCCTCTTCAACTTCACTTACCTTCGGCGACATGTCCCCATGGCAACGCGGCGTCAAATGATATTATTTGACACACAATTCATCAGACAAAATATGTATCTGTAAAAAGGTTGGCATATGATGGGGCCATATTAGACCCCATTGCCGTACCCCTGAGTTGCAAGTGGAATACCTTTTTGAATTAGAATTATTTTCAGAGTAATGTCCACGAGTAACATTATATATAGAAAAAAGAAAAGCGCACGATCCGGTTGCAATAACGTTAAAAAGATAAATTTAATAATCCGAGATTCACAAATTAGCACTCACAAACAAATGTATATAAAAGGCATGTTATGAGTAAATACTCATGCTCCGATCAGTGATTGTATCTCCGTTGTTGTCTCCTCTATCGTCCGAGCTGCCCGCCACGAGTCAATGTACCAGTAAGAAATTGCGATGTTTACTATATATATAGTCAGATAAGGCAGTTGGCACTCCAATAGGTGCTGGTAAGCCACAGGTGCACGTCCCATATAGAGAATGTAGTTATACGTTACCGTTCCAAGGATTGGTAAACAAGAGACAGCACTCAAAGTTGAAAATCAAAGTGTATTAGTGAAAGCAAAAATACATCCAGAAACCCTGGTTTCTGGATGTATTTTTGCTTTCACTAATACACTTTGATTTTCAACTTTGAGTGCTGTCTCTTGTTTACCAATCCTTGGAACGGTAACGTATAACTATATCTATATATATATATATATATATATATATATATATATATATATATATATATATATATATATATTATATACAGTACTAGCTGATATACCCGGCGTTGCCCGGGCGTGGAAGGGCAGGGAGCATGGAGTAGAAGGGCGGGGGGGGGGGCGTTGAAGGGTGGGGGGGGGGCGTCGAAGGGCGGGGGGGCAAGGGGTGTAGAAGGGTAGGGAGGGCAAAGGGCAGGGGGGCAAATGGCAGGGAGGGGCGGGGGGGGCAAATGGCAGGGAGGGGCGGGGGGGCAAATGGCAGGGAGGGGCGGGGGGGGGCAAAGGGCAGGGAGGGGTGGGGGGCAAAGGGCAGGGTGGGGCGGGGGGGCAAAGGGCAGGGAGGAGGGGGGCAGGGGGAGGGAGGGCAAAGGCCAGGGGGCAAAGGGTATGTGGGTAGGGGGGCAGGGGGCAAAGGGCAGGGGGGGCAGGAGGCAAAAGGCTGGGGGGGCAGGGGGCAAAGGGCTGGGGGGGCAGGGGGCAAAGGGCTTGGGGAGGGAGGGCAGGGGGCAAAGGGCAGGGGGAGGGAGGGCAGGGGGCAAAGGGCAGGGAGGGCAGGGGGCAAAGGGCAGGGGCAGGGAGGGCAGGGGGCAAAGGTCAGGGGGAGGGAGGGCAGGGGGCAAAGGGCAGGTGGGAAGGGGGGGCAGGGGGCAAAGGGCAGGTGGGAAGGGGGGGCAGGTGGCAAAGGGCTGGGGGTGCAGGGGGAAAAGGGCTGGGGGAGGGAGGGCAGGGGGCAAAGGCCAGGGGGCAAAGGGCAGGGGGAGGGAGGGCAGTGGGCAAAGGGCAGGGGGAGGGAGGGCAAAGGGCAGGGGGCAAAGGGTATGTGGGTAGGGGGGCAGGGGGCAAAGGGCAGGGGGCAAAGGGCAGGGGGGGCAGGAGGCAAAGGGCAGGGGGGGGCAGGGGGCAAAGGGCTGGGGGGGCAGGGGGCAAAGGGCTGGGGGAGGGAGGGCAGGGGGCAAAGGGCAGGGGGAGGGAGGGCAGGGGGCAAAGGGCGGGGGTAGGGAGGGCAGGGGGCAAAGGGCAGGGGGAGGGAGGGCAGGGGGCAAAGGTCAGGGGGAGGGAGGGCAGGGGGCAAAGGGCAGGGGGCAAAGGGCAGGTGCGAAGGGGGGGCAGGGGGCAAAGGGCTGGGGGGGCAGGGGGAAAAGGGCTGGGGGAGGGAGGGCAGGGGGCAAAGGCCAGGGGGCAAAGGGCAGGGGGAGGGAGGGCAGTGGGCAAAGGGCAGGGGGAGGGAGGGCAGTGGGCAATGGGAAGGGAGGGCAGGGGGCAGGGGGCAAGGGGCAGGAGGGTAGGGGGGTAGGGAGGGTAGGGCGGGGCAAAGGGCAGGGGGAGTCAGGAACGCGGTAAATAACCCATTCCCCTGCGTTTCCTCACTTTGCACACGGCCGCGTTCCTGTTCCTATGGGTACCGGCCGCCCTCCTCCTCCACCTCGGGCTCCTCCGCGGCGAGGCTGACACGCTCCAGTGAGGAGGTGCTGTGCCTCTCGCGGGGAGAGGCGGAGACAGCCGGAGGAGCGCCCTCGGGGACGGGGAGTGGCCTGTGTGAGGGGAGAGCCGCAGAGAGCGTGCTGAGTGTGTGTGTGGGGGGGGTGAGCGGGGGGGGGGGGTTGAGCGGGGGGGTGAGCGGGTGAGGGAGAGCGCCGGGTGAGGGAGTGGCCTATGGGTGGTGAGAGCTGTGGGGAGCGCTCTCGGGGATGGTCAGTTGGGGGAGCGGTCTATGTGAGGGGAGAGCCACAGAGAGCGAGGGGGGGTAGTGTGTGTGTGTGTGTGTGTGTTTTGGGCCGTCACTCCGCTTCAGGCCAATGAGAGGTGTGCGGGGGCGGGCGGCCCAAGGGACCAATGAGATTTCCCCTAGGGACACAGGCCATGCAGACAAACATACAGTGCTTTCACAAATATATTAGTAGATAGTAGATAGTAGATATATATATAAAAAAAAAAATTAAGTCTCAATGATTTTTGTCTGGTGGGTTTAACTATGGTACTAATAAAGGGTGGACTATTTACTAAAGCCTGCAAAAATGGGGCAAGGTAGGTGCAAAAATAATTGCACCGGATTTATCAAAAGAAAATCTTCCATTGCTTTCAATGGGATTTCTTTTCTTTGATGAATTTGGCTGTTTAATTTTTGCACTGGTTTTGTCCTACTTTTGCAGCTGGGAGACTTTAGTAAAAAATAAAAATAGATCCCATGTTTTGTTTTTGAAATGCAAGAGTTTGGTAGGTTCTGATCTCACCCACCTACTTTTGCCCATCTCTATCAAACATAACATCTGCCATAATCCGGGATATAATATGGGGATATTTATCTTTGAATTACAGTATATATATTATTTAAGTACATTTTGTAAGAGTTTGAGGCTGTGAATTAAAAAATGAGAAGCATATCCCCTAATACAGTACTAACATATCTGTTTGCATTACGGTTTCAATTTCTTTTTTGGTCTCCCTATATATTTTGTGTGCATATTGCTTATCTTAAAGAGCACACTCTTAGGCACATTATAAAAATGCAAGAATTTGAAGTTACTGTATTTTACTTCCCCATGGTGCAGTCCTTAAGAAATTAGTGTATCTCCAAATTTCTTTCTAGTTAGCTTAGAATATAAGCAAAACTGACTCTTAACATTTATTCTGATGGAAGCCTTGACTTGAATTTAATAGATTTTAGCTCTAGTTCATTAGTCAGATTTACACAGGGGTTGGAAGCAATTTTCACAATTCTTAGATGTCATCTTGTCAAATACCAAATTGACGGCGTACTTTTAAAACATGTCCTGCAACAGGGAGTCTGGCATGTAAAAGGAAGTCATGCTGGTTATTTTCTTTCACATCTTCCACAGAGGAACAGTGACGTCACCGTGATATTTTATCCACACTTTTGATGTGGACCTGCTTTCTTTTTTCTCCTCATTATTCTTTTTATTGATTTTCTAGCATTGCTGGTAAACATGACAGATTTCAACACATCTTTACAATTTTCCATGTTTAAATTATACCTATATATGTTTTTCTTTTAAGTAAAATGGTATAAATCAGATGCTCAAACATAACTCAAAAATACATAATTTTTAAATTAAATAATTAACACTCAGAATAACTTTAATCAGACACATATTGCAGACGTTAGGTTCGGATATACTGTTCTCCTTTCTTGATACCCGTTTAACCTGGTTCTTTTCTCCCTTTGTTTACCTCATCTATGACCTTGTGAAATTTGCCGCAAGAGACTCTAGGATGTGTATGAGAAAGCCTGATATATTTGGTCTTTTCACTCTGTGGTAGGGAGTCAATAAATGGTTCCCATTTTGTAAAAAAGTCTCAGTTTTTTGTTCCTTATTGGTCTCCGTTTCCATTTTATCTAAGGTCATTAGCTGAGTGAGATATGTTTTAACTTTTTCCAAGTTTGGAGGGTCATACTTCACCAATTGCACAATTATAGACTTTCTAGCTGCCAGGAGTATAATTTCAGCAATCCTTGGGATTCCTGGGTCACCATTAACTTCTTTCCACCCCTCCATGTGCCCAAATAAAACCAATAGAGGGTCCTTCACAGTTACCACTTTTGTCATGTCATGAATATATATTAGAACCTGGTCCCAAAAATCAATTATACATGAGCATTCCCATAGGCAGCATTATAGATCCGCTTTAATAAACAGACATTTTGGGCATTTATTTTGATCCTTTTCAATCTGTTTATATTGGATACAAAACACATAATATGCTCTATGTAGTAATTTAAATTGTAATTCCTTCCATGTCTCTGATATTATTATTTTCCTGGTTCTACACAATCCTACCAGCAAAGAGTCAATCTCAGTTATTTCTGGGAAGTCCTTGTTCCATGGCTGCCATTTTTTGCAATTGCTTTCCATGGTCTTTATCTCGGATCCAAGCATATATTTCAGAGATTGAATATGTAATATTATTTTCAGTCCTAAAGTAGTTATCAAACATGTTGTTTTCTAATATATCTTTCTTATAGTTCTCTAGACTCTTGCAGTAATGTATGATCTGCATGTAGGGGAATTCCTTCTTAACTCTGAGCTCTTCAAATGACATAAAGCGTTCCCGTTCTGTATCTACCAGCTGCACTATTTGTTACCTGATGTAGCCAGGTCCCCTCTGCGTGCCTGCTGCCCCGTGACCCCCCCCTTGTTTCCTCCGCTGCCGCGGGTCACTCGATGGACCCGCCGGCACTTCTGGAGGGTGGGGGCCAGTGCAGGGAGAGTTTAGACGTTCCGGCGGTCCCCGGCGGCTCCCGAGCAGGGCGTCGTCATCTTGCGTTAGATCCCGCATGCGCAGTGAGTCCCAGCGGCCCTGCAGAGTTGCGCAGGAGCGAAAGGAGCATGCGAACGCTAGCCTACCAGGGAAGGCTCTTAAACGGGACTACAAGTCCCATGAGCCTCGAGAGCGGCACCATGACGCCAGGGAGCCAATAGGGCTGCGGGAGCTCCCTGTTTGCAGGGAATAGATACATTTCGTGCGCTGAGCCCACGCTAGGCAGTGCTGGACCAGGAGAGCTAGGGGAAGGAGGTGAGTGCAGGGGTCTGTGACCCACTGCATTAGGCCAGCAACCCCCCTAGGCCCCAGATAGGTCTTGAACTCCCCAGCTTGTGGTGCTACAGGGACAGGCCCTAGGTTAGGGACCCTGTCACAGTAGTATCAGTGTTAGATAGGGACACAGTGGACGCTGCGCTCCCAGAGAAGTGACTTGGACTCACGTCCGTGCTAAAGAGATAGAGACTATCTCCAGGGTGGTATCGCCCCTGGGGACCCTAGTGCGAGAAAGGCATTGGATGGCAGACGGGATCACCAAGCGGCAGATCCTTTTTGAAGTTGATTGCTGGCCCGAGTGCAGGAGCGCTCGGCAGGTACCTTCCTAAGTGCACCAACGTATCATATATATATTATCTTTACACATAGTGGCAGTGCTGACCACGGGACAAAGGGGTTAGGCTGTGGACACAGTGTGGGGATACACGGTGGTGGGTAGGTACGCTCCTAGTGGAGTGAAAGACACTTTGGACTGCGTTATAGACTGTGGAGTTGCCCCCTAGGGGGAGTATTATTAAAGTGTGTTGTTATTCCTTCATATCATATAAACTGGTTATATACATCTCCGTGTATGTACTTATTATATATGTGGGTCCTGTGCAGGCAACCTTCTACATTCCAAGAACCCTACATAGGTGGAGGCGCTGTGAACCAGTTCGAGCTGAAGGACTCACCCCAGGTTCCCAACAAGCGGAGGCTCAGGCCTCTTGTGAACCTACAGATATATGCACCACACTTGGTAACACATAGGTTTCCACCCACACACACTATATCTGTGATTGGGATAGAGGGAATACCTGTTACACTTGTATAGGCAGAAATTTGGATGTTTTGCAGGACATTCCACACTTCTTTCTCAGTGTCTTCCATGTGGCCCATGTATCTTTTATAAGTGGATTCCCTCTAATTACTAAAGGTATATTTCCCCAAGTCGTGTGTAGGATCTCTTTCAGCGTAATTGGGAGCACCATTTTTTCCCCATGTTTCGTACAGGAATGTATTTCTTTGTCCATTAGCCAGTCTCCCATTTGCCTGGCTATGCATGCCAAATTGTATTTTCTAATGTCAAGTAAACTCACTCCACCAAGTTCCTTTGGGAGAAATAGTTTTGACATTGCAATTCTATTTCTGCCTTTGTTCCATATAAACTTATTTATTGCACTATTAATCAATTTTATGTCTGCATGGCGAACCAGGATAGGCAGCATCTGCAATGGGTATATAATCCTAGCGAAGCTGATCATCTTAACGAGTTGGCATCTACCCACTAAGTTCAATGGGAGGTCTTGCCAGCTTTCCAGCTCATTAATCACTTTGGTTAAGATTGATTTAAAATTGCTTGCATACAATTTTTCTAGATCGAGGTCTATATTAACCCCCAAGTATTTGATTGGCTGTCTTGTCTTTTAAGAAGGAGGTCTTCCTCCCACCTAACATTATTGTTGTGAGACAGCACTAGAATCTCAGTTTTGGAGGCATTAACTATAAACTCCATACATTTTTCATATTCTTTAAGTGTCTAATATATTTTTTTAAACTCTGTTTCCGGATTAGAGACAAACATCAGAAGGTCATCTGCAAAAAGAGTCAACTTCACTTCTTTATTTCCTATCTCAATGCCTTTATAGTCTGCCATGTCCCTAAGGAACATAGCCAATGGTTCCATTGCTATGTTAAATAGCAATGGCGACAAGGGACACTCTTGCCTTGTTCCTCTGTTTAAATTGAATTCCTGGGGGATTATTCACGCTGCCATTATCCATGCCTTTGGACCCTCATACATAGTTTTAATCATGTTAAGAAACAGGCCCGATAATCCTATTCCTTGAAGTATATCAAATAAAAATTCCCATCTTACATTATCAAAGGCCTTTTCTGCGTCTACCAAAATAATTACATTGTTCCTATTATCTTGTGGATTTGATTTGGTCCAATAAAGGGCTCCTAAAACTTTTCTTATGTTCTTCACTAAAGATCTACCCTTTACAAACCCTGTCTGATTTTTATGGATCAGACCTAGTAATTCTGTGGCCAGCTTCTCTGCCAGAATTTTTGAAAGAATTTTTACATCCTGATTTAATAAGGATATTAGTCGATGTAAACCTGGCACAAGAGGGTCTTTACCTTCTTTATGTAAAATTCTGATGAATGCTGTTTTCCCGGTTTCAAAATATTTCTTTATGTAAAATTCAAGTTAACTCACTCCACCAAGTTCCTTTGGGAGAAATAGTTTTGAAATTGCAATTCTATTTCTGCCTTTGTTCCATATAAACTTATTTATTGCACTATTAATCAATTTTATGTCTGCATGGCGAACCAGGATAGGCAGCATCTGCAAGGGGTATATAATCCTAGCGAAGCTGATCCTTCTTTATGTAAAATTCTGATGAATGCTGTTTTCCCGGTTTCAAAATATTTCCCTCTGTCTACTATCTCTTTGAAGGCGTTTTTCAGGGGTAGTCCTACTTCTAGCCCCAAGATCTTATAGAATTCGGCCGTAAAGCGATCAGGCCCTGGTGCCTTCCCATTTTTAAGTATCTTTATGACAGCTTCTATTTCTTCCCTCACCCCTACCACATGTAGCACTTATCATCTGAGATCTGCCTCAAAAAGACTGTTCATGGTCCCAAGGTTCAGCAAAGTATCCGGCCGCTCCTTCTCTTACCGTGCACCCCAAAACTGCTATAATCTATCTGAGATTCTCACAGCCACCACCAGTCTAAGTTCTTTAAAAAATAAAGCTGTCTCACATTTTAATCTGATGTGTAACTGTTATATACACCTATAATATATATTATCTCTAACTGTGCATGCAATGTATTGTATATAATGTATAGCCTGTTGTTTTGCTTATATACAGTAGCATACTGCAAACTTTACTGAACAACCGTCTTGTGTTTGATACTGCAGCAGAATAGTCATGAAAGATTAGTATATTCTTTCCCTCATAATTAAGGCCACCCGAATTCTTATAGGCTCTTAATATTGTTGATTTTTCATTAAAGTGCAGATACTTTGAGATTACTGCTCGTGGCCTACCTTCCTGGTTCTGTCTAACCGGACCAAGTCTATGAGCTCTTTCCCCTTTGATGTTAGTGTGATCATATGGTAGTCCCAAAGATTCAGGCAGCCATTTTGTGCAAAAATCCTGCAATTGAGAGGGTTTTACCTCTTCAGGGTCTCCTATTAATCTTGTATTATTTCTGTGTGACCTGTTTTCCAGATCCTCCACCTTGTCTTCTAAAGTTGTATTTCTTTTTTTAAGAGTTTGAATGTCCTGTTGCATTTCTGAGGATACATCCTCTCGGACCCCCTCTCTAGATTCACCTTCCCCATCCTGGTGTTTTGCAGGGTTAGTTCCCTTTTAAGATCATCTAGGGATTTTGCAATTTTTCATAATGTTCATTTAAAGCAGGCATCAATACTTTTGCTGCAGCCATGGCTAGCTCACAATAATCCCTGGGAGTTTCTACCTCTTGAGACACCTCTGATTCCTCTGGGTCTGCATGAAGCTCCTCCATGTGTTGGAATCCATCTTGGTGTGCTCTGACTTTCTCCCAACTCTCACCTGCTTTTGCTGATATTTGGGGGGGGCATCTGTTTGCCTGGATAGAAATTTCTCCATATAAATGATTCTCCTTACTTTTCAAGTTACTGCCCTGTGGTGGAGCTTTTTCTGCTTTCCCCCCTCTGTTCAGCTGGATTGAAACTGTGAGGGTTATATTCAGCCTGATGTCTCTGCAGAGACTGCCTACACATTGTATCTCCCCCTCACTGAAGCATGCAAAGTCTGCCTGCTTTTTGCTGTTCACGGGATCATTCAGTGAGTTTTGATCTGCTGCCTTAAATCATTTGTTCTGGTTGTTTAAACTGCTGATCTGTTTAGGAGCAGAGCAGTGGGACTACAGGAGCTCGGGGGGATGTTACTTCACCCTCTGGCGCCATACTGGAAGTCGTACCTGCTTTCTTAATGTCCTCTTCTTTGCTTTTAGTATGAAGAGTGGGTATTGGAAAGATAGTGTCTCATTTAATGATCATACTGCATTTTAAGCTGTCATGGGAGACCAGGCACTTTACACCTTTTTACCAGGATCATACATTGAGCAAACACTTACTTGGGAACTGGGGTAAAAAACTAAACTCTCATAGGTGCAGCGGAATCCTACTTAAGGATTTTCCCCTGACTGAGATTTAACCTGCAGCATCCTGGAACTGAAATCAGCCTGCAGTTCTAGACGCTACCCCCCCCCCCCTCTCTCCAGAGGTTTGGATTTTTAACTCACTGGACTTGCTGCTTAGAATCTTGCTTATAATCAACAAATCTGATTGGCCCAGGGGTTTATAATACTTCTGAGTTTCATTCAGAGAATACTGCAGCCAATCCAGGTGTGGGAACATGTCCCACCAGCCAATCAGAGTGGGGCTCATCTGGCTGATGATGTCAGAGGCAGGTGGCGTGTTGAGCCAGCTCGGCATGCCCCGTGAGTGGGACATATGTTCTGGCCAATAGGAAAAGCGCCTATGATCGGCATCTTTTCCTTAGCCAGCCCATTGCCTCCTACTGGGCAGGCACCACTGAGTCTAGCAGACCCAGTCCTCCACCCTGCCCGTCCACTTAGCACCCCAACACCTCACAAGATCCCGTCTCCTCTTTCATCCTACGGATTCTAGGCACACAAGCTGGCACCTTAAACATATGTAAATCAAATATATAATAACCGAGCTTCTCCATGTAAGGAGGATGCAGCTGGCGAAAGGATTGAACATACAAATGTGAAAAACAGAAAGTGAATCACCTTAAACATATGCCCAGGCTGACTGCATAGAGCCTTATAGTAACTGTAAAAAATACCATAAGTCATACTTTATTACAGTATACATTTTTGGGTACCTCATATTCGGTTGGGGCACCCACAAACCCAATACAGGTTCTGTGACGCCTTGGCAGTAACTGGGTAACAGTAATTTAACCTATGGATTCCCTCAGCTACAGGGATACCTGTTCATCCCAGTGCCTCATTTTACTGTGCACAAAGCATATATGTATTTAACACACTTAAATTTGTTAATAAAATATACACTTTATAAACCTAACTCTTTCTGATATGGGAAATAGAATAAAAAGCTGCACTTTATTTTTCACTAGGCATATTCCCCACACACTATTGCATAGATTTAGTATGGATTCTAAGAATCCCCTCACAACCTTATATGTATGGCTGGAGCTCCTCAGAACCCCTATACTGGTTCTGGGTGACCTGGGCATTTACTGGACATCCCCATTAACCTAGGGACCCTTTGACTGTTTCAGGGACACCTCACATCCCTATGCCCCTTTTACCTTTCTGGTCACCACACCTAGTGATGAGTCGCGAAAGAGTTTTCAAAGGGAAATATTGCCGGAGATGCCTACATGTATCCAGCAATCAGACCGGATTCCTAGGTACATTTTTAGGGGAACCAGCAACTCTGGACCCTGACTAACTAGGCACATTCTGACAACACTTTCTCTGCCATCCCCCCTCCCCCCATTGAAACTCATACCACAGCAATCTCTGCTTGCTGGCACTCCTGGAAAGGTAAAAACACATAAAATACTTTATCGTCGCACAATACATTTTATGCATTACACAGTACTGGGCTCAAGAGCTGACTCTTCTTGAACCCTTATTACGGATTAGGTGTAACCAAACGGGTTTAAACCTTTATTTGAGAACCTGGTTATCCCCCTATCATCACAGAAGCCCAATTCAGGACCCTACTGGAAACGTGGATGACAATATACAGACCAATGAGGACTTGTCAGTTTTACAGGTCATATTACTATCCAAAGTGTTGGTTCTTATAGTTTGATACATTTTCAAAGTCTTTATAATAAGGAAAAAAAATGTCACCAAAACTGTCATACTAAATCATAAGAAGAAAATTCCTCTTATGTCATCCAAAACACAAATAGAATAGGAGAATTACAGATTACCCTGCACTCAAGCAAAATATGCTTTAATAACAAGGTAAATGTTATAGTTATTTACTCAAATAAAAGTAACAAAGTAACACGATGATAGAAAGTGTACTGTATAATAATAGTGTTTTGTTCTTGTATAACGCTGTCCGTACATGCAATGCTGTACATAGAATTTGTTTGCAGACCGAGTCTCTGCTCCATAGAGCTTACAATCTATTTTTGGTGCCTGAAGCCCAGGGAGATAAAGTGATTTGTCCAAGGTCACAAGGACCCGACACCAGGATTTGAACCAAGCTCCTCTATGTATACTGAACATACGTCACATAGAGAGCAGGGCTGAAGGCATAATCAAAAGTGCAATGCTCCCCTGCTTCAAACACAGTCAGTGCCTTCATCCCATATATGTATACTGTACATAATGTCACATAGGTCAAGGGTGCGCAAACTTTTATCTTTGAGCCCCCCTGTCTGCTCTTCCCCCCTGCTCGCGCCCCCCCCCCCTTACCTTTCCTCTGGCATCGGCGGCTTCATTTGACGTCACAAAGTCATGTGACATCCGGTTCCAATGGCAACACTTTGCCATTTGAAGCTGCGTTGTCATGGCGACGCATCACCAGAAGCCACCAGAGTCCAGGTAAGAGAGAGTTACGGAGGGCTCGTACAGTCCCCCTGCATTTTATTTAAATGTTGTGGGAAGAGTGCTGGGCCTCTGTAAATGCCGTGCCCCCTCTCCACCCCAGAAAATGTTGCACCCCCAGTTTGCGCAACCCTGACACAGGTCATTGGGAGCAGGGCTTAATGCATAATCAAAAGTGCGATTTATCAAGAACGAAAATCCTGAGATGTTGCACTTTTAACTATTGATGCTCTCATGTGATGTGTGCATATAATGTTTTACTATGTGACTGATATTTGGACTATATTTTTTTATATTTTTGACTATTGTACATACAGTGTTGGGCCAAAACCCTACTTCAGGACAATTATGGTTCAATGTTGCATCTATAAGGTACTACTTTTTAATCTTTGAATGAGTTCATAGACATTTATTATATATAACAGATTCCAATTAGTAACAATAGTTGTTACTGTACGAGAAAATGTTTATGGACATTGGTTTTAGCAATCCCCGTGATCCAAATCAATTTAATCTAAAGCAAAATAATACAGGCACTATGGCCCAGATTTACTAAATTGTATTATTCCACAATGCACCTTTCAGTACCTTAAGGCCTATTGACTTGAATGGGCTGTAAAGTGGTTTCTGGCACTGAAATGTGTCTTATAGAATTGCACTGATTAGTAAATATGGGCCTGTTTGTACAAAGAAATGCAGGCACCATCTATACAATGTTCTGGGACACAAGCAACCTGTTCTTTCCTGTGGTTCTGTTAACTTTGACAGGCAGCTAAACTCATCCCCTTCTTTCATGCAATGATGGAGCCTTCTTTGAATCTCTGATTACAGTATGTTTATTTATAGGAACAAACAGAAATTAAGGGAAAAACAGGCCAAAATGCACAAAATAAGGAGTAAAAACAATGTTATCCCTAAGAGAGCAGGGGTGCAAGACAAATCAACAGACTGCAGAACGGAAGATACAGTACAAGCTGCAGCACTGACCATCAGGGGAAAACAGCAAACACCCCTAGAAGCAAGGAGAGAGTACAGGTAGTCCTCGTTATCCAACATTTCACTTTACAACAAATAGCATATCCAACCCTAAGGGCCGTTTTTCGATGCCGAAATGCGTTATCCGACGCCTGAATGCGTTATCCAACGCTCACCACCACTGATTAACATGGGACTCACTTTACAACGGTTTCACTATCCAACGCTACTTCCAGAACGGATTCCATTGGATAACCGAGGACTGACCAACAAGACCCCAGGGGAGGGGGAAGAGTAGTTGCTGATGGCAACAGGTTGATGGACAGTTCTAGTACAAAGATACATAGCTACAGTACAGAGGAGACAGGAAGGGGAAGAACTGAAGCAAATGGTTACAAGCAACAGCAAAAGAAAAATACAGAACTGGAGACAGCACACACCCCATATTCAGATAATTCCCAAGTTATTAATTTGCTGATATAGGTCCATGTTTACAAAGCTGTACTATTCCTAAAACACTTGACTAGGCCAGAAGGTGTCTTATGGATCTGAAATGTGTCTTTTGAAATGGCCCTGGTTAGTAAATATGATCTTTCGTGCCTCAATTCCTTTGTCATTTCATTAAATGGTTTGATTACGTTTATTCAGGTTAAATTTGATGTGTAATTCCTGACTTATATAAAAGTGGTTAAAAAAAAGTAATAATTAAAGCAAACCAAATATTTGCAATTGCAAGTGAAGTAAAAATGTGATTTAAATGCTGTTTAATTGGGTACTTACATATGGGACCATATTTACTAGACAGTGCTATTCCATGAGACGTGTTCTGGTGCCAGAAGATACATTATGGACCATTTGAGAGAAGATATCATATGGGTTAGTAAATATGAGCCATTATCTACTTTAAGTACACCATTTTAAAAACGTACTTTCAAATGTTAAAAATCCTAACTATAAAGTATAATATGCTAAATGAAATTGAAAAAAACTTGAGAAATTCTCATTTCCTTCACCGGACCGTGAAGGCAACATTCATTTGTGATTTTATTTATAGTATCCTACTACTGTAGATGTATAAGAGACTCTAAAGAGCTTTGGGATTGCTTTCTAACACTCTGGCTTCTGCTGGAATAGCACAAAAGATTGATAGTGAAGAAACCAAAAATGATTTCTTTAGCAAGATTAATAGAGATGTTTAAAAAAGTCTAATTGGATCGTTGGAATATATATTCTAATGGACTAATAAAATAAGTGCTGGATTGACAATCAATAAATTGTTTATTTGCACTTTGTTAACTGAATGTGACAATAAATGATTTATTTATGCATTGGCCAGCGGCACACATCCATTTAATATATATATCCCAGCTCTGTTGCCATTCACTTGGTACGGTATTTCAAGCATACAAGACATTGCGTACAAGTTAACAAAGACTAAATGAATACATGTAAGTAATGAGATCATCCGTTATTAGGACTAAGATATGTTCTATAAATCCTTGGTGGCTCATAGACAGAAATTGGTGCTGTATTCTTACCGTTTTGGTTATGTAAACAGCTTTAGTTTCTGCACACCACTTAAAACAAACAATTCCTGTTTCCTAGCAGCAGGTCAATGTACTGTAGATGAATAAGTTACATGGTGATTTTCTCTGTAGGTGTCATAATTAGGTAAGAATATCACAAACACAGTGGGATTCATTTTAAAAGGCTATTTCCAGGGACCTAAAAAGCCAAGTGTTATAACAAGCTACATCTATTAGTGAGAGTTCTTGTGGTGTGCTTTAATGAATCAGCTACACAACGAGAGAATAAACTCATATCATACCGTGTAATGTACATGCATAGGATGTTAGTCATTCGAATAGCCTTCGAAAGTCAAAATTATCTTCCATAAACAAAAAAAGTCTTACTTATTTCTCTTGATAATGCTGAATATTTTCTACTGATTGTTCCCCATAAAATTATTTTTACAACTTTGTTACTATTAAAACATCTCTCCTAATACTCTTGGTTATATTCATTTTCTCGCAGAATGTGTGACTACAGAGACACTTTAGTAGAAATATATTTGGTGACATTTTTTATCCATTAGATATTTTAGTTATTCTATTTCTAGACACACATATATTTTTGGTAGAAGAGTTGTGGTCATTGTAAAATGTTTTCCCTAAGGCCTCGGGCATGGTCAGCGCTTATGCGCTGACCCGTGCTGAGGCGCGCTTACGCTCGGCACTGAGCTCCTGCAGCCACAATGAGAGCGGCTTTAGCAGGGGCTCGCTTACACTTCCGCAAGTGTGCGGAAGCGTAAGTCTTAGCAAAATTTAAAATTTTCGCGCTTGCCGGAGCGCAGGGCCAGTCACGTGAGCAGTTCGCCCAATGAGGGCGAACCAGCTCCGTGATGTCACGGACACCCCCCGGCACGCCCCGGACGGCGCGCGGTCTAAGGCCAGGGAAAGCACCCGCTTTCCCTCAGCCTCAGCGTGCCTCCGCCTGGCATCACTTACCATGGACGCGGCCTAATGAAACCTTCAACATCTTTCCATTCTGCTACATTTGACCGAAGTTACACAACATCCTCATTTACTATACAGTATGTAACACTAATTCTGTTATTTACTTGCTGGCTGTGTAATGCATTGGGAGGACTATTAAATCTATAAAATTCCAAATAATGGAGCATGTACGTCTTATAAAGTCAAAGGATACTCAGTTTCCATTATCCGGACATTATTCTAATTGCCCATTGGGCAATTTGTACAATTTTTATTTTTTGGGTATTGAACATATTCCTGTACCCATACTGTACATTGAGGGAACATGATTACTCTACTTGACTGCAGAGAGGATTATTGGATATTCACATTAAATACTCATATACCAATGGGCCCTACGTTATTTCTGTTATTATTTTGACAACTTTTCATAAAGAAATATTTAGGCCTCTACATTTATTATTATTTTATATATAATTCATAAAAAAATATATATATATATTAAGGGTCAGGATGCAAGTTATATTTTTGATAATATCAATATATTTTGAGAATTGGTTGTATGATACTTGTCAGAGTATTTAATTATATCTTGTATTTTTATTATTGTTTCAAATTTTCTGCTGGCTGACATTCACATCTGTAATTCATATTTGTGTTTTCCTGCTTTTTTAAACTTTTGATCAAATCTGAGGCTTTTTTGTTTTGTTTTGTTTACTGTGATGATGTATTGTAGAATTGTATTGTATTGTATTGTATGTCTTTATTTATATAGCACCAAAAATGTACTCAGCGCTTCACAAAGAATACAGTACAGGGAATTTTAAAAATACAACAAGTGCAGCAAAAATCAGACAATGGGAAAGGAAATCCCTGCCCCGAAGAGCTTACAACCGAAGAGGTTTGAGGGGAAAATTACAGAGACAGCAGACGAGGGAATAAGGGCTGTAGATGGGTGTGCTTGGCCACAATGTAATAGAATGTGGTGAGTGGATGGGTATTTAAATTCATACCGCATTTCACTCATGTCATTCCTTGAAAAAGAGCCAGCAGATGCGAAACACGTTGAAGGATTTTTTTTTGCCTCTTTTTTAGCTATGACTAAATAAAAAATATATATTTTGAATATTTTAGCCCATTGCATCTTTATCTCTGCTGTGCATTGCTTGTTTCCTTCTTTCCTCACCAATATAGAAAACAATTGCAAGTAAAATTGATATGATTGCAAAAAGGAGAGGAAGCCTAATAGACTTCGTGAAGTCAGAAAAGCATAAAAACAGCATGAAATCTGGGGATGAAGTAGTCGCTATACTATGAAATGCGTAGGATTTTATGCTGTTTTTATGCTTTTCTGACTTCACGAACCCTAAGCATTGATGTGTTATTCTACTCTCGGTTGTTTTTGACCTATCTTGCTTAGCTGCAAATTTTGTGGTGAGACGGAGTGATGTCATCAACCGTAGTCCTGCACTGTCGGAACTAACCTTTGGGCTGGAGTCTACTTTTCTCTCTATGGACATTTGCTGTTTTACCACTGGTGCCGGCAGCTGTTTCATTGCCACTACCCTACCGATACCTCTTGGTTACGATTACTCGTGACGCTGCATGGTCACATAGGGTGTCTCTATGGTTACATTGCTTGGTTCACGATACCGGAAAGTTTTTGTGTTTGAACACCTGCTTCTGTGACTACTACCATCATAAGGACAGCTGCTCCCTGCATACGCCGAGGAGGACTTATCGTGCCCGCTTGTGTGGTGTCACCTACCGTGAGGAGAGTGTTTCTTTCCAAAAGTCCGAAAATCCATCCAGGAGAGACCAGACGGCATCTGACATTGATTTCGTCCAGTTCCAGTGTGGTAACGCATGTCTTGTTACACGACATGCTTAAAATATCTTTTTCTGATGTAAGAAGAATACTTACCCTTTAAGAGAATATATTTTTATACTAAACTTTATTACACTATAACCGTTGTGCGCTGGTTTTTGTCTTTATTAATCACCTGGATAGCCAAGGTTTTAAATTAAAACGGGAGATCTAAAATAGAACTGATTAGGAATTTCCGTTAGATATGGTGAAGATTCAGTCAACTGGGGCTTTTAAATCCTCCATCCCAATTTAAAAACCATGATCTATAAATCAGGACTGTCTGGAGCAGTTTGCATTAATAAAAGAAGAAATCAGCCTATGTCGAGTACTTGCTGCAGAATCAAATTACCAAAATCTATTAGACTTGATTCAGAGTTTTGATGAAGGGCTTTTTAGGCTAATACAGTAATTAATCTGGAATGTTGAGAGAACTTCCATATTGCAATCAGATTAATAGATATGATAATTGGAAAGTTACCTGTTCTGTGCAGCTTCCCATGGGTCTTACATTTTGAATGTTATAATTTGATAAATTACTGGGTATCCAAAAGTCCACACAAATTGGAAAATCCCCCAATACTTGCAATAATACTAAGCATTCATTCGTTGGCTTGAAATGTATCTTATTATATTGATTTGTTTTGAAGAAATATGTTGTGACATTAATACCTGAGGGATTGCTCTGATGTACTACTACATGTCTGTATTACTTTTAAATGGGATGATGAATTCAAGTGGGAGATGTGTAATATTCAGGGGTAGAGGGGCGGGTGATGGGGGCTGTTGCCCTGGGATTGGTGGTTAGGCCTCCCAGGCAGAGGTGGAGTGGTGATTATGTATTTCTATTAAAGCAGCAGTTCAAGCAATATCCTACATGTAGGGAGAGGGAGGGTCTCAGTGAGTAAAGACACTGACTGACACTGAGTTTGGAGCAGGGGAACCTTGTTCAATTCCCAGTGTCAGCTCTTTGTGACCTTGGGCAAGTCACTTTATCTTCCTGTGCCTCAGGCACCAAAAAAAGCACTGCTGCAGGCTGAAATCTGTTTTTTGATTGGATGTCGGGTCACGTGACACGGCCGTCGCAACCAGAAAACAAATTTGCAAAACACTTCCACTGTCACCCGCATTGCAGTAGCAAGTGGCACGGCAGTCGTGCTTGGTATAAGCACTTTCCAGGTATGTATGATGTTTGGTGTTTTGGTGGTGCGCGGCGCTGCTACACATGGTGCCATGTGCGTTTTTATGTATAATCGCAGCCTTAGCTTACATCACCAAACTGCTTTGGGTGCTGTTATCTCTTTTAACTTTTTATTCAATACAGCAATGAAGCACTGGCCAGATAAAAGTGCTTTTACAGATGAAGTCTCTGGTTCAAATCTGCTTGCCAGGGACGCTCCGTGGGCAGTCCGCCAGGGGAATTTGTGCCCTCCCCCCTCCCCCGTGGCACGCAATCACCCGCTATGGCTTAAAAAAAACCGGGTTCCGCAAAGTCTGTGTGTGCTGGGAGTGGGTGTGTGGGGGGCGGGGGAGGGGGAGTCCCACCACTCAGAAGACTCGAGAAGGGTGAGATGGAACCAGAGACTTCATCTGTATTTCTTTAGTTCATTCAATCTCCCATGAGCATGGGAAACATATAATGGTTATTTGTGACTATTGGAATAAAAGAAGCATGCGTTTCTCTGGTGCATTTTGTGACAGTCACTTGGAGTAGTTGCTAAACTCTGCCAATGCACTTTGCTAAACTTCCTGCAATTTTTAAATGTGTTCTATCCTAGGCTCCCTGGGTCTCAGTCAGTGAGATTTGACAGACAGGCAAACTCATCTCCTTCTTCATGCAAATAGTCCTCCTTGGATTTCTGATAACTTTATTATGAACACAAACATAAATGAATAGGAACTTTGGGGATGCATAAATTAGGAGAATTTGAAAAAACAATGCTATCACAGGGACAGCAGTTTCAGGTAGACATCTAGCAATGGCTGAAAGCTGAAAAGGACTGAGCAACAGCGTCACACCAGGAAATAAAGCTGGGCTGTATCAAGTGCGAGGGATCTAGGAATATACTATTATCTGAGGGTCCAGAGAAAAGATTGCTAAGGCAACAGACTGAAATAACAGCTAGGTACTTTCCACATTGATAAGACAGCAAAGGTCATGGCAGCCATAATAGAACACATGTAGGGGTCAGAACAAAGTGGAATCATGAATCAGGAAAACAAGCATGAGCAGAGGCTACGTATTTGTTGAATCACCAGGTAAACAATTAATATTTTTTTTACATTATATAGGCAAAAATCAGCTACCTTTGATAAATTAATCTTATATTAACCAATAATCACCAGAAGTTATCAAGTTTTTGCATGCAATATTTGCATACATTAGTGTCAAACTGCTCTCTAAGATATTCACAGTTGGTGGTTTTTGGTGAAGTTTTATACCATCATAACTTAGGCTAAGGCCCCGGTATCTCCGCTGCAACGCGCGCCCACGTGATTGGCGGTGCGTGCAGCCGATTACCTGGTCTGCAGCTCACTGCAGGAAGAGAGACCGGGGGGGGGGGGGTGTCGGGGGAGTGATGGGGGCGCGGGTATGATGTCACCCGGCAGGTTCGCCCTCATTGGCTGAACCGCCGGGGGGCGTGCCGTATCGCTCTCGCCCCAGTGCTGCGGCCCCCCCTCGCAGCGGGCCCGGCGCCATTGAGGGGAGGGCTCTCGTCCGTGCAGCGTCCGCCACAGTGGACGCTGTAGTAGGCAGCGGGGTCAAGGCCTTAGTTTGCCAGCATAAAACATATAATGCTCTACACTGACAGATTAAAAAAATTATAAATCTTATATACGTGATTGGATAGAATGTACCATTATAAAACATGGAAACCTGTGGAAATAAGGCTTGTACTAACAATAAACAAAATCCAACCTTGTAAATAATGGTATCAATAAGTGTAAAAATTCTATACAATACCCACATCGAGTAAAAAGATAGTCAACGTTCAAAACAAGTGGATGGCATAAATAGCATTTCTTCCAGATTACATCAGTATAAAAGTGGCATCTAAATCATTAATAGTAACTTTACTAAAAGAGTAAATAAAATGGTACAAAGAGATACAGCCTTAGTATTCAAACAGAATAGCTGAACAAATAGAGTTAGTGTATATGTTTGTAGCAAATTTCATTTCAATCCCACCCAGTGTTATGAAGAGACATATTGTGCAATAAATTGCATAACGTACAGTATAGTATATTCCAAGTGCTAATAGGGCTCATATGCAAAGTACATTGTTTACTAAGAAAAAATGAGAATTACTTGTTCCTTTAGGAAATGGATAGATCAGTAATTATCTGCATGTTACTATGCAGAAGAAAGGCACATGCTGCTGTCTCTTTCCAACATACTGTACACACATCTGCAATATATTACCTTCCCTCTGGCTTAGAGAAAAAGGTCCATCTTAAAACTGGAGCAGACTTTTAGCCAGAGAAGTTGTCACAAATGTTTTTTTAAAGAGCTGCTCCTCCTACCACAAAGGTTTATTGATAGCAAGGGCACATAGACTACATTTGGTATATCTTATTTTGGCATTTTTTAAAAATTATACTATTATTTGAATGTGTATTTATTTCAGTTAAACTTAAACAGTTAAAGATGCAGAAGCTTCCTACAGAGTGGTGGAGTCAAAGACAGGCAATGCTTCCAAAAGGGGAAAAAAATGACGAACTTCAGTAAGGTGAAGCACACTGTATATCCTCTTATATACACTGTATGTACAGGAGGTTGCTCACATCTTAATTTCTCTTACTGGCATTGCCCAAATGACTAAAAAGTCACACAGGGAAATTAGGTGTATACTTTTATGCATTAATGCTAAGAGGAGAATGTTCACAATGTTTCCAAAGCAATCAATTTAATCTCACAAACCCTGTTCTGCCTGGGTACATACTGTAGACTCCTTCCTGTACTCTCCACCCATTTATCACCCACTCTGTCACACAAACAAAGAGGGAGACTTGAAGAATATCAGCCTCTGAATCTCAAAAACAACCTGGGGGAAAAAAAACAGAACCTGCTGTGCTTGGAATACCATAAACTGATACTTAGAAAATGTGTTTGGGAACTTTCAGAATATGTTTCTTTCAGCACTCCTGTCAGCATCTGAACACACACTGGCATTAACCATAGAAAATAGTTTCCTGCTGGGTCCCTTTCTGAAATGTACAGTACTTTGTGTGCATCCATTGTTAAAATAAGAATGAAAGCCTAGATAAAAAGCATTATTGCTCTGAGTCTGCTGTCCTAGTCATAAGAACCTGCTCATAATAAAAATCTACTTCTAATAAAAAAGAATGGTACATGTTCAAGTGTCTTCATCACAAAACCAACAGTATTTGCTTGCATCACATTTTAGCACTAGAACACCTTTTCTTCCTGACTCATGTAACCTTATTTCCTCAACTTAATGTTCTGTTTTGACTTGGAGTAATATGTGAGGTGTATTTCAATGCCAAATTTCTAAAATATTATCCAGAGACATACTTATAAATTATTAATTTTGGTATAAGAGAAATATCATATCAACCTGAAATGTTCAAAATCAATCCTCTGGAATATATAGACAGAAGCAAAAGCTGCTACCGCATTAAGATAAAAAATAATTGCTTCAAATCCCAGACTTAGATTAATGAGTGTTTTTTTCTAGGTTACTTTATAAATTGCAATTATATTCAATTGTGGCTCTAGCAGATTATATGTGGCTAAGAGCATCATCAACCAAAATCAAAGATCTCCCTTTGCACAAAAGCAAACACTTTCCATAATGATCCAGAGGAGACGATTACATATTCCAAATTATACAGATACTTTCTGAAACATATCAAAGGATTATCAGGTTAGCATGTCAAGTCTCTTAAAAAAAAAAAGGACTTGATGTTAAAGTGCCTGTAATTCTGTACCCTTAGTAAGCATGCTTTCTGTTGTTAGAAACCATTTAACCCCCATAACTATGTATTGCGACAAACTTTTATGCATATTAAATGAAAATATTCTCTTTGTGTGTAATCCTATACAACAGGGGTTTCTTTATTATTGCCCACTTTCATTTTGTTTTAGCTATGTTCATATGTATATAATTATATGTGTACATTTATTAGTAAATGTCTATGTTCATGTTTTAGAAGCCAATATGTGACGTAATACACCTTCACCTGAATGGGCTTTAAGGTGTCTTTAAGTGCTGGAAGGTGTCTTATGGCATAGCACTGTTTAGTAAATATGAGCCTTTGTGTAGTAAATGAACCTATTTTTAAGCAGAAAGGATAAGATACACACCATGTGTCCTAACATTTATTTAATATTATAGTCAGTCTGACAGTTCGTTTATGAATAGTAAAATCTATATCAGATTGTAAAGTCTAGCCCATTATTTTTACTTTAGAAGTTATTGCTTCATTTTAAATAGCCTCAGTGAGTTACAGCATTATATAAGGACTTAACTGTCATCATGCAAAAGGAATTTCCTCCCTTTATATGCATAAAAATTAAATTGAATCAGTAAATTGTCAGAACTCTCCCCTCTGTTTTATTTCACACACCATCTACCCCTCTGTATTGCACTATTTATTTGGAAGAGCTACTACATACCAATGGTGGTTCCTTTTAATGCAGAATATTGAAGCACTTTGCCATGTACTGTAATAATTAAAAACATCTACACTGTAAGTTTACTTTATATTAATAAACTCTATATATCCAAGAATTTTCACATTTCAGAATAAGAAGCTCATACCCTTTTATTCTTAAACATCTCACTGCAGGTTGCGATAGAGTTCCTATGATAATAGTACCTTGGTTCTGGTTTTAGCATGAACTGTGCCTGTCCTTTCTATCAATTTAGTGCAGTGGTTTTCAGACTTTTTTTCTTGAGGCTCCCTTTATCACAGTGATCCGTTGCTGAGGCACCACCACAACAGGACAGCCAGTCACAGGAGACAGAGAGGGCAGAGAGTCACAGGAGACAGAGAGGGCAGAGAGTCACAGGAGACAGAGAGGGCAGAGAGTCACAGGAGACAGAGGGGCAGAGAGTCGCAGAGGACAGAGTCACAGGGGGCAGAGTCACGGGGGGCAGGAGACAGAGAGTCAAATGACAGAGTCACGGGAGACAGAGGACAGAGTCACAGGAGACAGTGAGTCGCAGGAGACAGAGGGGGCAGAGAGTCCCAGGGGGCTGAGAGTCGCAGAGGGCAGAGTCACGCACCAGAGTCACAGGACACAGGAGACAGAGTCACAGGGGGCAGAGTCACGGGGCAGAGTCACAGGGGGCAGAGTCACGGGGCAGAGTCACAGAGGGCAGAGTCACGGGGCAGAGTCACAGGGGCAGAGACTCACAGGACACAGGAGACAGAGAGTCACATAACAGAGACAGGGGCAGAGAGTCACATGAGACAGAGGGGGGCACAGAGTCCCACAAAACAGAGAGTTACAGGAGACCAGACAACAGGACAGAACAAATACACACACACACACACACACACACACACACACACACACACACACACACACACACACACACACACACACACACACACACACACACACACACACACACACACACACACACACACACACACACACACTAACAAATATACACATACACACAATAGGATAGAACAAATACACCCATACACAACAGGACAGAGACACACAGCCTCACCTCTTCCGGCCCATTCTGCTTCCTTGTATCCTCTTCTTGGCCATCAGGCTGCTGACATCACCTCCTGATTGGCTGCATTATCTAGCAGCAGCCAATCAGGATGGATGAAACTGCCCAGCAGCCCCCTAGCAACAGCCCTGCTCTCTCCCTGCTCTAGGAGATCAGGGCAATCCCGCATCACCCTTTTGATCCTCTCATGGGACTGTGTGCCACGAAACCCTGACTGGGAAACACTGCTCTAGTCATTACTTTTTCTATAATGCTTTTACTTGCTAAAAGTATATGGTATGTGTTGTATATGATGCCATTTTGAAACTCCGTTATTTTATTTCATTTTTTCTTATAGTGTTTTTCCATTTTTGTTTTTCATTGTGATAATGATTGTACCAAATTGTTTGTAGAATCTGTTTTGAACAAATACTGAAGTAAGAGTATGTTTTTGTATATCGTCATTCACTAGTGTGTGAGTTGTTTGAAAACATACCTGCTTTAAACCTGAATCCTGTTCAGTTCCATTTTGAAATCAGAATCTTTATATTTTCCATAAACAATTGAATGTTTCTTCTTGTGTTAAGAGCCTTAATTTGCAACATAAACACATGTAATGTTTTCGCTTTATAACGATTACAATGTACGTTGATTAGTGGGACTGCATCTCTAATTTTTGTTTGTGAACAATAGGCAATTCCTTAATATATAATTACATGGGTCAGGGCTCCCCTTGTCTGTTTCTCAACAGCAACTAACTGGGCTTAATTTCACGATGTGTGTTAAAAAAATAATAATAACAAATTAACTGACAAAAGTGCTTATTGGCTGAGCGAAGAGAAGACAACAAGACTTTGTGGCCACTTTGGGTGTGTTTTTGTGCGTCTGTTTTTTTGTTCAGGTTCTCACTCCACAGGCCAAACACCTTGACCGATTCTGATAAAAATTTGAGGGTACATTTCTGCCATCCTTTTGCCAGAAGTTTCTACCAAATCGGTGCAGCCCCCATCTTGAAATTAATTTGTTGTTTTTGTAAGTGATAAAAAAAAAATTAAACGGTATATCTCATTGAATGGATTCATCATACAAATCATTAAATGTATTATTTTGCACCTTGTACTACATTTTCAGACAATTACCTTGAACCGTTTCAGATAAATTTAATATTTAAAATCTAAATAAATTGTTAACCATGGTAACAAACAATACTGTAAGCAGGGGTGCGCAAACTGGGAGGCGTGATATTTTCCAGGGGGCGCGGCACTTATGGAGGCCCCGCGCTGCTCCCCAAAGCATTTAAATTAAATGCAGAGGAATCGTGCAAGGCCTCTGTAACTCCCTTACCTGATCTCCGGTGGCTTCTGGCGACACGTCGCCATGGCAACGCCTTGACAAGGTAAGGGGTGGGGGCGCGAGCAGGGGGGAGAGCAGGCAGGGGGGCGCATACTAAAGTTTTCGCACCCCTGCTGTACAGTACAGCAACAACCTGTAGATTTTCTTTGATATCTAGGTGCCAGTTATAATTATTCAATGTGCAATAGGTATTTGAATGGTTTTCCATAGTATTCACGGTATCAGTATAACTGTTCATACATCACGGCCTACTTGATAATAATGAGCTTTGTGTGTTTTTTTTTTGTTTTTTTAACTCTCTGACAGTTTGTTGCGAATGATATTGTCATTGTTACATGGAAGTGTTTTACAGTTTGTGAGATTATATTAAACATAATTCTTTTCAAGTCAGAATAATGTGGGAGTTGAAGTGATATTAAGTATTTACATTTATGTTTGACTTCAAGACAGTGCTTGATCGTTGTGTCAGACAATAGCAGCCTTTCTGAATCACTTAGTAACCAGTGCCTCGAATGTTAGTGAAAACTAGCTTATTTATTGGTTTGTATAATACCACACAATAGTGTGAGAATTAAATTGGCCAGACATTACTGTACCTTTTTTAACTGAAGTTTGAAGCTAAACGTAACCACTTAACGTGCTTATTTTTGTGTAATGCCAAGAAGCCTTTGTATCTACTGTGTATCCTGCGTATGGACAGGTCTGATGTTTAGCAACAGGCTCACACGTTCATGCTGCCAAGGGAGCATGTATGTCACTGCATTGCAGACCCTATGGCAGCAAAGGGGTTAAGCAAATTTGCATTTGACATAATTACAATTTAAAATCAACCGTATCCACTGGCTCTAGAGAAGTGAACCATATCATATATATTTTTTTAATTAATGTTCTCTGACTGAGCACTGAGGAATTATTTGTTATCAGTTATGAGGCAGTATAGAGCCAGACTTATAGACTTGGAACAATGATATTCCAGATCCCGTGCTATTTCCGCTATCCGATATCCAGTTTGCTGCTGCTCCATATTTTCTTTCGACCCATGCTTGGAACAATGTAAAAACTGGATAACAAAAGATTGTCGTCAGTCTTGCCAAGAGAGAAACATGGTTTAGATGTTTTATAGAAAAGGTCAAAACAAAACTTTCTCAGTTGCTCCCTGCAGACATATCTACAGGTATGGTGTTTCCAGCCAGGACCACATGGAGGGAGTAATCTTCCAGAGCATAACATCAACCAGTAATTAAAGTGGAGGAGATACAGTATATGCAAGTAACTCTTCATGGACAGAGAGGTTAGCAATGAATGGAAAGTCAATATATTGATCTTTCCTTGGCTTGGTTCCTTCCCGGAGCAGACCACAGTGATGCCTAATAAAGCAAGTATGGATGCTCTCTGATGCACTTTATTCATTAGTACAGGACTGATTATGGTAAAACTACAAATAATATGCACATTTTGTACACATTTGGTATTGCAGATTGTTATTTAATTGCCTTTTTTCTGACTATCATTATTACATTTAAACATTACAACTAATCTTAACCAATGCCACATTTACCTTAAAGAAAGCACAGTTTGCTAGCAGGCCTGTGCTGTTTAGTGATGTTGAATATATCACACACAAATGATTTAATCAATACTTTACAGATCATTTGTTTATCAGCATGCACAGCAGTATAAAGATGTGCTATGATCCGTGTGCTGTTAAATCAGGATTTATTTTTGTATTGTATTTGATAAACTGTACGGTACATGAAATAAAGGTAACTATTTTTAAAATAGGGATTTATCATACCATAAAATGTTATTATACCCTCACAAAGCAATTATATCTATTTTAACTTCTGAAGAAGTGGTATATTCAATCTACCAACTACATTTTAATTCTGTGTAAAGAACAATCATACATGGAATATACAGTAAATGAATAATTGAAAACAACGGTGGTGAAAAAAAAAGTAATACGGAAAATAAATAGAAACATTTTGCTTATGCAGAGAATTTCAATTTTTTTGTGCCATTTGTGCTGTATAATTCCCAAAAATTATGCAGACCATAAAGTTATGCAATGTTTTATATTTTTGCTTTTGCTTTGCATTTATTTATAAAGCCCAGTTTTAGATAATTACACTACGTTAAAGATACAAATTCCTTGAAACTTCATGTAAAGAAAAAAAGAACAGAAAGACATGCAAACCTAGTTCACATGCTGTAGTTTAATCTGAAACACAATATATCTTCCTTTCCCATAGTGTTTATAATGGAAATCTACAGTACAGTATGTCTAAATTCTGCTACTGAGACAGAGACTGCCCCAATTTCGAGAAGTGTCAACTATAAAAGAAATATGTTTAATTGAGGCTGTGATAAGCATTTTTGCAATAAAATCTATTACAATTTGCAAAGACAGATAATCAAAACATAAGCCAGGGACATTTTCTTGAATTGTATATTCTGTGCACCAGCCTTATAGACTTTAACAGAAAAGAGTTGAAAGTATTTGGACTAAAAGAAATGTTTTAATGCTAGAAATTCATTTTCCAGCTCCAGACTTCATTTTGCAATTATGTTCCCAACGTTATTATTTGGCTTCCTTTTTCCAATATAGCATTGTTTTTAGTATTGTGTTTGATGAAGCACATTTGATTTTTTCTGCTTTCATTCCATTTCTTTTCTTCTCTCTAATCTTTCTACCTTTATTAACACAGTTCAAAATCAACATACTGTATGAAAACTACTTTCACATATTATTTCCTTTACGGACACTAGTAACTGATGCTGAAGCTGGTACTTCAAATGAATGGTTTTAGAATTAAGACTATTTTTTTTCCATCAAGACTAAGGGGCCTACTCTACAAGCGTGAAAAGTTGGCGTGAGGCTGGTGAGAAGTTACTGAGGCGACGAGAGAGGACTTAAACAGCAAAAAAATTCCAATTATGTTATTCCAAAACATAAGAATACAAATAAATAAACATCTATCCAACCAATCAATTAAAGAAATAAAACCAGTAGCCAACAAAACAAATAATTAATTAAAAACGCTAACCAGTCCTAAAATGTACTAAACACAAACCATCCAAATTCAAAACAATTTAATTCAAACAATAAACAGAAATAAAAAAAATAACAATTTTTATTAGCTTGACCATTGAGTGATGTAGTGGCTTATCATGCCCATATTATAAGGTATGATATACCATTGTGCTAATCAATGGGTACAAGGTGGGTATAGTGGGGCTGTGGTGGGTGGTTAGGCCTCCCGGGTGGGTAGCGGAGGGCAGGGGTTAACCCCTTAATTACTATAGTGGTTATTATGACGGTAACTTTGTGACAGGCTATAATAATATAACTGGGTTGAACTGAACGAGGCTTAGATATAATAAAATATAATTTATTCCTTGAAAAAGGTGAACACAACAGATAGTACAAATAACAAGCAAAATATGGACACTTACTTAAATTTTAGGACAAGAAAGCCATCAGGATACAGGATGGGCCATTTCTTCCATAATTCAGGTTCAGATGTAGACATCACGAAAATACATGAAGACCATTGAGTAAGGGATGAATCTGACTTATATACCATTTCAGCTGTTTACTCTTAACCCTAGGCCCCGAGCTGGCTAGGAAAATCTCTTTGAAGTAGATTTTAAGTGTGAAGTATGACACTCACAAACCACTCAACTTCCTTTGTTCCTGGCCCTAGTATAAACAATCAGGGCAGTTACCCTTTGATCAGAGGGCATACTTCCTAGACATTTGGTCTCTCTCCTGGCCATTTGCATTCCTTAGTAGGCAGGAATCTTCGTGGGCATTTGCCCCCGCTTTGAAATATAGTCTGGTTCTGAATATACACACATATTAAAATCACCAGTTCTGGTAGGCCCAGTGGGTCCAAACTTTCCAGACCTTAATGCCGGAAGTGGTACACTATAGGGTCCAAGTTTCAGCCCACTGCGACCTTCGGAACCGGAGATATACAAATACCATATAAACCGTTTCATATTTTATTATAAAAATCTCCGCTAAAAAGAAATCTCAGTTTTTCACTAAATCTCCATTGGAAACAACGGGCTCCGCCGCCATGGGTTTCAATGGAGCAACTCTGCCGTTGCAGTCAATGGGGTTCCCCGCCATAGGCTTTCAATGGGGTAACCGCCGCCATTGAAGCCTATGGGAAAAACCACAAATCTTTACATTTGTCCATACTCCGTCTGGTTGTTCAGAGAGGGCTGGGAAGGGTCATACATTAAAGCCAGAACCTTGGCTACATGCCACCCAAATCCCATCCCTCTAGTCCTTCCAGAACCGGAGATATGGACATACATTTTTCATCATTTTACACTTTGTCGTTTTTACGAAATGCGGCTTTTCCCCATTGGAATCAATGGCCGGCGCCGCCATAGACAATGCATGGCGCACGTCGCCATTAGATTCAATGGGACCTCCGCTCTGCCATTGAAGTCAATGGCGCGACCCTCCTTCTCCGCTCGACCCCTTATGGGGTCTCTCATTCCTGGACCCGGTGTGGATCGTGTGTGGGGGTTCCTAGGAGCTAGGGGCAAAAATAACTTTATTCCCAGGGGCCCTAGAGCCTAAGATTCCCACGCCAATTGTCTTTGAACTTGACCGAAGTGATTAAACTCTTTTCAAAGACATTGTATCCGCTTTTGCGGTCTGCGGTTTGGATGGCTGCCAACCTGTTCCTCGAGGCCGGCGTTGAGGAATCTCCATTGAAGTCAATGAGCCCATTGACTTACAATGGGAAACCGCCGCTCCTCCTCTCGGACGCCACCTGCTGGTCGTCGCTGGAAAACAGGTCCAAAACCGCTACTTCTGCCATTAGACCAATGGCGACCTATGGAAGGCTGCAAAATGGAGCCTGAAAAGGCGGGAAAAGGGAACAAAGGGCTATAATCACTAAATTAACATTAACCCCTTCCCTCCCGCATCAACCCTAGTGTATGTGTGAGTGCAAACACCAGGATGAAGCAATACATTTTATACAAGGGAATAAACAGTTGGATACTGAAGTAAGGTAAAAAACACATTACTGGACCCCTGTCCAGTTAACCCCTTGCTTCCCAAGTGAGAATAGGGGGTGGCCAAATGGGGTGTAACCCCTTTAATCCCGGGCCAAACCCCCTCTACCATGACAGTTATTATCTGCTAAGGTACTTAAGGGGTTAGGGGCCATTAGATAGTATTTGTCATGTATTCTTGCTGGCATCGGAGGACATAGACCTGGAGTATGCTGATGAGGACGCCCTTCATGATGGCAGGGGTAAGTTGAACATTATATTTACTTTATTTATGCTGGCTGACTAATGTTTGATTTTATAATGGGCAAATGCACTGTTATCCATATCTGGATAATAGAAATGTTGCCCATTACTATACTGTATGTGTTTGGGGGGGGGGGGGTTGTTGGGGGTAGAGGAGGTGGGTATTAGGGTTGTTGTGTTAATTTTTGTTTCTTGGGGGTAGAGCGATTGGGTGAAGGGGGTAGTAGACTACATGGAAGAGACATAATCCCTAATGATGAACTCACCTACACTGATACGGAAAATAAATAAATACTATTATATTGATTCAAAGAAAACATATACTAGAATTAAAACCTCAAGATTAGCGCTTAAGTGTGCTGTAAACTTTAAAATTAGTCATCTTAATCATAAGGAGTATTCCCTTAATTAGTTATGCCAGAGGTAGATATTGCCCCATGGGGCTTGTCATGTATGATTAGAAGTGAATGTCACGTCATGCATCTAGTAATAAAATTCATATGTAGACCCACTTTGATCATGAAGACTAAGGGTACAGCATTATTCCCCTCCTTATCCAAAGTAGTGGTACCTGCATCTATTAAAACGGCTTGTTTTTATTTTACCTTGCCAAAACAATGTATGAGAGCATCATGTTATTTAATCAATAGAACAGATGGCAAGATTACATTATATTTCCCCTTATGGTTATAGCATATTACTGATAGTAATTAGCTCAACGACCTACATGATAGGTGGACGTTAGAAATAGTCTGGTAACCACTGTTTCATGTGGATAATATCCATAGTAGTGGCTCACAGGTCTGTCAGTTAATTAGTTCAGTTCTGCCTTTATTATGCACCCGGATTCAACATGCACAGTAGTGTCCCACTATCAGTGGGCTATTCACTCCTATAACAGCTAGCCTATGGGGAAACATGTCAATAAAGACATTGACAGATATAGCGGTGCGTACTCATTAAAATACAAGGAACCCTAGCAATCCACAAGAAGATATTAAAATCACATACAAGCTAATGCGAATCCGCCAGACTGGCAATATTATAAGGAATCTTGATCTAGAGCTGTGATAGATCTGTCATTATTCATCCATAGAAGTCAGTGATTGGTATACCGATATCCTACCGTGTCAAACACTTAGTAGTATGTGATTATAACCATTCACTATGATTGTGTCAATGTCTCATTATAGCTGCTACAGCCAGTAGATACAAACGGATCTATCCTGTGCTGTGTTGTTAAACATAATATGGCTGATTTATTTTAAGATGGAGAGCGATGATGTAATCCAGCTCACTGACAGCGGATGTAAAACCATTAGATGTAACTCCTTTTCCTGAACAATGAACTAGGCGGAGAGTTTGGCTAAAATATTATGCATAAGGGATTCAAATTGTATCAAATGTATTAGAGTCCTAATTGCAATATTAATGTTATAGAACTGTTGAAGTATATTTATTCTCTCAAAAAAATGATGGATGATGAAAGAAACTATACTATATGCAACAAGGAATTATTGGCCATTAAAACGATATTCGAAGAATGGCGTCATTTACTAGTGGGAGCTAGTCAAGTTATTGAGGTTTAGACTGATCATAGCAATGTTCAATTTTTACATTCAGCTAAGGGTACTAATCCTAGAAAGGCTCGCTGGGCCTTGTTCTTCACCTGGTTCCAGTTCAAACTGACAAAAGGGAAGTAGACGTGAAGAGCACATCAAAAAGATCCCCACTAGAGCGCACCGCAGACCTGAGTGATATTAGATCTTGGTCCTATAGTACACAAAACATACAACATTAAAACTTTATTGAGACTTAATGGTCTAAAATACTACTTAACTTACTTAAAAATATGAAGCTCCCAGTGTCTATATGGTTCTAGAGTCTAGCTCAAGAGATGTTTATCCAATGAGGAAATATACGTGAAAGTTAGATGACTTTAGTCAATTCTGTTCTTCCCTAGGACAACTCCTCTTGCAGAAACCAATGGGTGTGGTATTAATATACCTTTCATTTGACCCTGAATTGATAAGAGGAGATATGTCTAAGATCGGGTGTCCAGAATGACTGGTCTTGATAGGAGTAGTGCTGAGTGTCAAAGGTATACAGTACGACTGATAACTTAATTGTGGTGTATATCCTATACTACTATACACATATACAAGGGTAATGGCCTTAGATGGATAGAGTTCTATCAGTGTTAGACCTCTAGAGTCTGTTCCATTTACAGGTAATGTATAGTGTCATTGTAGATATCGTTTTTTGACTCCATATTCCCAGGATGGTGTGTTTAATCCTATGTATTTGGTGTTCTGTGTCTCATAGAGCAACAATGTATAGTAGCCCTAGTCATTAACTTTGTAGATGTGGACGAAAGTAAAGTGATTCAAGGAACTATTTTGGCAGTACCAATAAAGTCAATCATTAGGGCAACTATATATCTTCGCCCTGTGAGACACACCAATAGCCAACTGAGTCTCACAACACAGTACATCCTAGGGACTCTGTATGCAGAGCAAAATAAGCTCACAACAGACATAAAATATATAGACCATCAGGTCTTTGGCAGTATCATCTATATTGACAATTGGTATGTGCACAACTTGTATACTCTACAAGAAAATAGAGGGATATACATTGGATACTACGAAATAATCATTGACCATTGGTAGTGACATAGAAGGCTATTCTACATATTAAGCCGAACATAACCGAGGTATTTTGGCAGTACGCCATTACGTAGTCACCCTATTGAGTAATACAAAGTTAATGACTAGAGCTACTATACATTGTTGCTCTATGAGACACAGAACACCAAATACATAGGATTAAACACACCATCCCGGGATTATGGAGTCAAAAAAGATATCTACAATGACACTATACATTACCTGTGAATGGAAACAGACTCTAGAGGTCTAACACTGATAGAACTCTATCCATCTAAGGCCATTACCCGTGTATATATGTATAGTAGTATAGGATATACACCACAATTAAATTATCAGTCGTACTGTATACCTTTGACACTCAGCACTACTACTATCAAGACCAGTCATTCTGGACACCCGATCTTAGACATATCTCCTCTTATCAATTCAGGGTCAAATGAAAGGTATATTAATACCACACCCATTGGTTTCTGCAAGAGGAGTTGTCCTAGGGAAGAACAGAATTGACTAAAGTCATCTAACTTTCACGTATATTTCCTCATTGGATAAACATCTCTTGAGCTAGACTCTAGCACCATATAGTCACTGGGAGCTTCATATTTTTAAGTAAGTTAAGTAGTATTTTAGACCATTAAGTCTCAATAAAGTTTTAATGTTGTATGTTTTGCGTTCTATAGGACCAAGATCTAATATCACTCAGGTCTGCGGTGCGCTCTAGTGGGGATCTTTTTGATGTGCTCTTCACGTCTACATCCCTTTTGTCTATGTACCTATCCCTGGCAGCACGCGACCTCATTCTTTACTTTATCTAGGGTTTTGAGCGAGGTATCACAATTTCTCCAGTTCAAACTGACCTGTCATCCAGGGGATGCTAACGGCAAGGCAGATGTAATTTCTCATAAAGATACCCATGAGCCCTTGGTAAGGACAGACCAACCTTTTGTGAGTGTGTCTTATCACCCACTCATCAATCTTTCGTGACATCTAAGGCTGCGAGAGAGAGAATGATTTTAAACCCAAATGAATCTGGGAGTATACAATACCCTATAATTCTCTCCCTATAATCCATAGAATAATGCTATTCCCTTTATCATTACATTCATATGATTTTCCTAAAGGCGTGGATATCACTCTTGCTAGCGCAACTTCTACTTTTGAAAGCGTAAACAAATATCGGAGATATGCAACCCAAATACCCTGTCATGTTTATTGTTTGTATAATTCTGACAGAATTAAACAGATTTTAATTATCATACATTTTTAAATTCTGCAAGGAAATGGAGAGTGTCCTTGCTGTTATCTTTTGCCTGCTGGCCAGCACAGTCTCAGTAATTTTTATGATGCCTTTGAAGATAGCCTAGGGAAGTAGAGATTAGGCAAAAATCTTTGTTACATCTGCACATTGTCACCAGTCACTACAATTATAAAGATATCACTTTTTCATTGTTTTATTGACCCATAAATGCAAAGACGTTGTTGACCTAGGTAACCTCATAGGAGTCAGATAAAAATAGGTATTTTTAAAATGAAAGTGAGCCCCTTGGTTGCTGTATTGTTAACACAACTGAATAGGTTAAAGACATTAACATGACAGGACCTATTCATTAAACTTAGATGTTTCCAATGTAAAATCTCCAGAAAATGGCATGCAATCTGACGTGATAGAAATCCTGTAGTTTCGCTGTATTCATTAAGAATGATCTAAGCATAAAAATGTCAAGGTTTGACATCTCATTTGCATATACCTTTCACCCAATTTGATGCAATAATGCCTGGAAAGTGACAGTCAGAAATCTCCCCTTCCTTTGGGTAGGTGGATGTGGGCTTTTGGAGGAGAGAGATCAATTTAAGAGTACTGTACAGTAGGTACATTTGCTATCTATTGTTCTCTTTCTCTTTCTGGAATATGTATCCCTTGTATGATATTCATGTCCAACTAGATATGGATTGAATTGCCCATAGTAATTGTGGTACCTTTTATTATGAACTGGGTAATGTTAATGCTTTCTATGTGGTGTGCTGTTACTATTGTTATTTCTACTATAAGCTGGTCTTATGCCCAACTTGACTATATAAAGCAGGGGTGCGCATACTTCCTGCACTGCGCCCCCTTGCCTGCTCTCCTCCTTGATCGCACCCCTCTACCTCTAATGTGGCATCAAATGACGCTGCAGGGTCATGGGATGTTATGTCTTTGTGACCCGCTGCGTCATTTGACGTCACTTCTCCATGGCAACGTGTTGCCATGAAGATGCGTGGACTGAAGCTGGTTAAGTAAGTTTACAGGGGACTTACACTCTCAGCGCGGGGGCCTCTGTAATGGACGCACCCCCCCAAAAAAAGTCAGGGGGTGCGCCCCCCTGTTTGCTCACCCCGATGTAAAGCATGGTACTTATAGTAAAGCAAGGCATGCAAAACCTGACATTTATTTTTCTTGCAGCTCTGATATAGAAGGCATAGGAGTTTAGTGAATAACATGTAAATGGGTCTTTTTTTTGGACTAAAATAATAAGCATGAGGTAGTGACTTCACAACATATTGAATAAGGCAAACTACCTTTATAAGCTGTTTTAATGGTTTTTAGATCAATATGTTTTTGCTTTGTCTGACATGTCTATTTTTTTTTTTTTTTTTACCCTTTCTTGCATGTCCTGGGGGATCCCTCTCAGTAAATGATGTCACAAAACACATCAGGGGAGAAAAATATGTCTTCCCTTTCTCCAGCCATAGCTGAAGATAACATATTTAATTTAAAAGACAAATAAAAGATTTTCAAAGCGCATGGACTTATTGCGTCATCCTTGGCATGGTGTGCATATCAAAATCTACTTTAAATGACTGTTGTTTGCATATTTGTGGTGATTTACTACAGAATACGTGGCTGGTTTGGGTGCACTTCTAAACTTCTAAATGTATTTATGCTTGTCCTCTTGCTCTCTGCTCAGACCTAACAGGTGAAATAACACAACATGGAAAAAAACTGACTAGAAACCATATACACTGGAGGCGGGACTAACAAGGCTGACATCATGACGTCACGACGCATCCCAGCCGGGTGGTGAGTGGGAAGCGCTGCCGAGTGCTGGTCAGAGTCGCTGTACTATCAGCCTGTATAGCTTCTGTATAGCTCCTATACCACAGTGTTCTTACACTGACAGCAGCCTAACAGCTGAACTGCTGTTTCTAGCTACATGTATGTTTCTTTGTTGCCACAATACCATGACGATGGTTTCTTTATTGTAGCGGCTGGTATATTAGTTACTTTTGTAACAAGAGCAGTACTTTGTAGTCAGCAGTGGATATATGCTGTAGCTTCTGTTTGACTTTGTAAGTAGCAGGATACGGTGAATAAAGTATCTGCTTTCTATGTGACTCCCACCCCACCCATTGGTATAATTACTCCCCAGGAATAACCTCAGGATTCATAATGCAGCTCCTTAGTTTAGTATAAGAGGCTATAACTTGATACGGGCATGGACTCGTGCCTCAGGGCCACATCAAAACACACTTTGTGGGCCACTACATACTGCATTATTGTGTACTTTATTTAATGAGATATCTGTAGCTATTTTTTATTGAATGCTAAGAGTGTACATTTTGTTTATGAAATTGATAGTTGACATTATATAATTGATCAACTGGTTTATTCAGCTGTATTCTGCTGCCTGGAATGAATGCAGCTTCCTGTGGGAGAATCCATTTATCATGTGCAGGGTCTTATAGCATCGTGACCGTCAGCCCTGAGTACCTGTCTGACCAAAAACAGGTCTTTTAATTAATTATTAGTGCTGGACTTGGGGGTTTCCTGATTACACCTTTGTGAAATTACTCACTACCATTAAGTGTTCATTTGTGGACTCTCCCCCCTTAGTTCCAGTTTATGTTTCAATATTTGTTGGTTTGTTTTATATGTTAAGTTCGTGCTGTTCATTATTGATATTTGTTTATCACCATTTATTTTAATTAACGTAATTAAATATAAGTATTAACTTTTATTCATCATATTATTTCAGGCAATGAGTGCATGTTAAAGGGTGTTTCTTTTCTCTTACATTATACCTCTTTCTCTCTGCTCAGACCTAACAGGTGAAATAACACAACATGGAAAAAAACTGACTAGAAACCATATACACTGCGGCGTAGCTATAGCCCAGGGGCCTGTGCTCTTGGGGGGCCCGCTCTCCCCCCCTGTCTGCGGTCCAGCCCCCTGCCCACACATTCATTCCCTGCAGGGGCAGGAAGCAGAGGGAAATCCCTTTCTCTGCAGGTGTGTGTGACCTGGGTCGGGGATGGGGCCTCAAATAGTGGAATGTGGGAATGGAGCTGAAGCTTGAGAGACAGGCTGGGAAAGGTGAGAGGGAGGGGAAGGGTTAAAGCAAAGGGGTAAAAACAGACATGAAAGGGAACAAGACACAAAAGAAGAGACAAAGAGAAAATGAAGTATGAGAGAGAAATATATCAAAGGGAAAGAGAGAGAGGAGGCGAGAGAGAGAGAGACAAAGACAGAGAGAGAGGGACAGAGAGAGGGACAGAGAGAGAGAGGGGGGCAGAGAGAGAGAGAGGGGGCAGAGAAAGAGAGAGGGGGCAGAGAGATAGAGAGAGGGGCAGAGAAAGAGAGAGGGGGCAGAGAGATAGAGAGAGGGGCAGAGATAGAGAGAGGGGCAGAGAGATAGAGAGAGGGGAAGAGACATAGAGAGAGGGAGAAACGGGGGCAGAGAGAGGGAGAAGCAGGGGCAGAGAGAGGAGAAGCAGGGGCAGAGAGAGAGGGAGAAGCAGGGTCAGAGAGAGAGGGAGAAGCAGGGGCAGAGAGAGAGGGAGAGATAGGCAGGGGCAGAGAGAGAGAGAGTCAGGGGCAGGGGCAGAGAGATAGGCAAGGGCAGAGAGGTAGAGAGAGGCAGGGACAGAGAGAGAAAAGGGGGGCAGAGAGAGAGAGCAGAGACATGAATGGGTCCTGAACTTTTTTTTTGTCCTGGGTCTCGCACATGTCTAGCTATGTCACTGCATATATATATATGCATCATGTACCTCCCATAGATTTACTGCATATACATATCCCTAAGAGTGAATTAAACAAGTACTGTACAGTATATTCTAAATTAGGCCTTTATAATGACAAATCTAGTTTTGAACCTTGATACATATGCCTCTCAATGTCAGTTTCGTTTCTGTTGCCTCAGATACAGTATGTCCTCAGCCTTGCCTTGCTCCTTCCTCTGATGTGTGACATAGGTCTGCAGAACTGATCAACACATTTGGTCACAAGTGGGAACAGCAGCAATCATGGAATCATTCTTCTATACTCTGTCTGTAAATGGGTGACATCCCACCATGAAGGCACAAGACAAAAGAAGGAACTCTGGACTGTTGAAACCATTTAGCAGCCAGACAAATATTAAGGAAATAACTGAATATGTATTTTGTTTAATGGTACCAACAGCCCAGTAGGAATCAGTAGATAAAAAATAGGGTGGGCTAAATTATATTTTAGCACTCACATTTTAAATTAGAATATAAATGTAGTAAGTCACTGCGTGGCAAAATAAATTGTCCATCTACTGTACCTGAGAAATAATTATTAGTGCTGATTAAGTCATAGTTTGTTCATTCTAAAATGTACAATATCTCACTTTAAAAAAAAGAGTGTTCATTTTCTGAAAGGACATAGTTTCTTCAAGCCTTTGTTTTGCTGATCAAATTAGTCCTTTGAGCTGCATTTGTGTGTCTGCTATCTGCGCTTTTCCAGCTCATGACATCAGCAGACAATCACCATACCAATGCCAACTCGCACATTATTGGGCACTGCTGGATATGCCACATTTTCGTGCTACTAATAATAACTGTAAAGCATGCGCTAAAACAGGCTTTACTTTAAAATGAGATTAAATGAACAAGAAGAAAAGTGCACATAAAAAGCTTGTACATTTCTTTGGCATATTAATCACTCAGAAAGACCCCCTACCCAGTCCCATATTTATTTTTAGGTAGCAGAAGCAGATCATATAAAGAGCTGCACAGTCTAGATTATAGAGTAGATTATCATAATATCACAACTCTGCCCACTGTAGCATGAAACGATTTACAAATGATCTATGTCTTCGTTACATTTATCATTACCATGCTGGTACAGTCGAGTTCATAACTCAGACTGGGGTCAAAAGAGTAATATAACTTCAAATGGGATGAAGCTGTTTTTCCCCTGTTTAAACATATTAGTAAGTATGGAAAAAAATAGACAAGAATTGTAGACATGAGTAATATTGGTGCTTCTTCTAGTACTTGTGAAATGTCAAGCACAGCTACTCTACCTGATAAAACTCTGTTGTTACCAACAAGAGTAATCAAAAGCACTTGTGAAATGTCAAGCACAGCTACTCTACGTGATAAACCTCTGTTGTTACCAAAAAGAGTAATGAAAAGCGGCAGAGCCAACAACAACACTAATCAAAGACAGGAGATTTAAATGCATTCGATTTTATTTTTTAAATACCTATCGAATAGAAATTGGAAAATGCAAAGAAAATGGAGAGCGTTTTTGTGTTTAAGAAATGATAAGGGGTTGCTCTTTAAAAAATGTAAGAATACACTGACTTTCTATAATATGGGAGCATTGTCTGCATTGTACATCGCGGCTGTTCAACTAGTTTCCAAAAGGGTCCGGATCAGAAATCACTTACCAGTGGAAGATACCACAGGCGTATTGTAATATCATTTTAGATGCATTTAAATACTTCAAACGTATTACTGTATATCTCAAAATTTTGCAAGCATTAGAAACATGTGTAACATACTGTATTTATTTACATTACTTTACCTTACAGGTAGAGATGGCGAATCCGACCAAATCCATTTCAAAGATTTTTGCTGATGTTACCCTCAAAATCCATTTCGGTGTTAAATCCGCCATTGGATACAACCCGTGGACGGATTTGCAGAATCCAATCTGCGGCTTCAGCAATCTGTTGGCGGATTCTTAAGAATTGGATTTTGCAAACCGTCCACGGATTGTGTAATCCACGGAGTGTGTTAGTAATAATAATACAGAATCGGCAAAATGCGAATTGCCCTTTTTGACCTTGATCCGCTGAAATCCGCTGACCAAACCAATCGTCCGATCCGCTGTGGATCATAATTTGTAAAAAAATGTGCCCATTTCTAATTACCGGTGAGTTTTAGTGTAAAAAGAACTGTACTAAGCTGCCTAAGCTAAGAATGAAATTAGCAGGAAAGGAGGTCCGTGGACCACACCAATGCCCTCCGTTAGCAGCATTTGGCTAGTGAACCATCAGTTGAAGAGCCCTGTTCTACATTATCATACAAGTTTAAATGCATTTATTTTATATAGATCCACAAAAGAATCCCTGCTGAGGATCTCCCCTAAGCTTGAACCCAGACATACACAACTGATCTCACCCATCTCTTCCCTTGTAAATGGTGTTAAGCGTCTGATTTAATACTGACTAACCTTAAAACTCGCCCCACAAATCAAGCATCCCAATAGCCTGCACTCATGGCTATTGTCCCACACCCACAATCACTCCTACCACCCATTGTGACCAAGCACTGCCATCTACAGCACTAATTCTGTAAGTCTCCCATCATACCACTTAGATTGTAAGCTTTTTGGGACAGTGATATCCTTTCCTATTGTCTGATTTTGCTGCACTTATTGTATTATTATAATTCCCTCTACTGTATTCTTTATGAAGCACTGAGTACACATTTGGCACTATATAAATAAAGACATACAATACTGAGATATTCTGATACTTAGTAGTTCATGGTAATATGACATTTTAAGTTATGCAGGATTTTATAGTTTACATATCAAAAACAGTTTAACATTTTAATGATCATTAATCTGGAAGTTCTCAATTAGAGACAATATTTGGTTAACAAAAAAAAAACCTCTGCATTACTTTTAGCCTACTTTTTATCAGTTGAAAGGGAACTTTTTTCTGTATAAAATTCTCTAGAAGATTTGATCGAAAAAGTTAATTGGAACAATTTGTTAAAGTCATATTCTAATTGCCTTTGGAGCAATCATTTTTTAAACTTCTATTTCACGTGATCTATCTTTGTTACAATTTTAGAAATGTAGTCATAAAATATCAGTGATGGACATGGTAACGGTTAAACATTACTGTTTTAAGTTGTTTTTGAGTTGTACAACTTTAAGCCTTCATAAGTACACAATGTATAGTAATACATAAATATCTTTGGTCTCATTCACTAAGCCAAAGAAATGTGATGGTGTTATCATGCTTAGATCCCGACTTTTTAAAAAAAAAATCCAAATTTTTTTCGGCTCTTGCTGGCTGGCAAGCGCCACTCGTGCATGCGCATGAGCGGCCCACAAGTGCTGATCGCGCATACGTGGCCGGCAAGTGCTGATTACGCATGCGTAGCCGGCAAGCACCCATTGTACGTGTTTGGCCGGCAAGGTGACAGACACTTCTGTGCATGCATGATGGGTGCTTGCCTTTCACGTATGCGTGCCAAAATTTGTCCCGGAGAAAATATGGCCATAGTGATGTTCAACAAATGTGCCAAGTCTGTAAAGATCGAACTAAAGGGAATAAAACTAGAAGTTGAAGACTATGTTTACGTGGGCTGGTGTGCTGCACACTCTGCCCACTCTGATGATACAGTGGCCATCTTGGCTACTAGCAACCTGCCTATAAATATGCTGGACTTCCTACAAGACATACCCAAGCAAAGTTTTCTGACAGGTTCCTGTGGTTCCCTGTCAGTCTCCAGCTTGTTCCTGGTTGCTTGCTTCCTTTATTGACCTCTGCTTTGTTCCTGACCATCCTTTGACTGCCTCCTGCATTGACCTGCCTGTTACCCCGACTACATTGTTACTCAGTCAAAACTCCGTCCTTTGACTTTGGTTGGTCAGTATCTATCAGAGCTCAGTCTTGCAGGTCTGCTTTCTTTCTTGAGATGAGCACGTCATAGCCAGGGGAAACATTTTTAATGAAATCAATAGGAAAATCAAGATGGGATGGAGCACATTTGAAAGAAACAAAACAATATTTCAATGCAACATTCCACTGGGCCTCAAGAAGAAAGTTTTTGACCAGTGTATTTTGTCCGTGCTCACGTATTGATGTGAAACTTTGACCCTAAATGCAAAGATAATTCAGAAGCTTCAGAGAACATAAAGTAATATGGAGAGATATATGCCGGTATTAACAGAATAGACAGGAAAATGGATGTATGGGTTCAAATCCAAACAAAAGTCTATGACATCATCACAAGGGTGAATAGATTAAAATGGAAGTGGGCTGGACATATCAGAAGAAGAAATCACCATCGTTGGCCAAAAATGGTACTCGACTGGATTCAAGAAAGGTTAAAGAGCATGACGATGACCAAAAGTAAGATGAGAGGATGAAATCAGAAAGTTGCTGAAGCAAAGTGGAAAAGAGAGGCTTGTAATCACAGTACCTGAAAGATAATTGGGAGGCCTTCATCCAGCAGTGTATCAACAAGGGCTGAAGATGATGATATAAAAAGAGGAACAAAACCACATGATCGCTAAGCCAAGTGATCACATGTTGTGATCCTACAAGACCGGTGGTGGTCAGATGTTGGCAATTTTCTGGCAGCAAAAAGAGTTATTAAGTATACAGTGATGTTCTGTGTTCCACCACAAATGTTGTCCCTCTTTTGGTTGCTTATAAACATGTGTATGTACTAGTTTTATTGAATTTCTCTCTTTCCGTCCAATCACATACAGCTATTTACAGTGTTATTTTTTATTTTTAAATATATGCTCTTTTTTTGCAGACACCCTTAAAAAGCCTAGATCATTGTAACTCCTGATTTGCTGTTAGGTTTTACTTCAGGTAACACAATCTTACATGTTATTGCAAACACAAACAGAAAATGGAGAATTCATCAAAACCAACTTTAATTTACAATTTCTTTATGTTGATACATCCCCTCCCATACTGTTCTTAATATATTTCCACCTATTCCTGCTTGGGTCATCCTGAGCCACCCCACACAAAATTGCTGGTCCAAGTTTAAATTATCAATATGTTCTCTTCATTCCTACCATGGCAACTCTCACACAGCAGTAGAAAGACAAGGTAAGAGGGAAGACCAACGTTTCTGTAAAAGGCTGATGCTGGGCTACAGTACTGAAATTATACAACATCTATATACATTAATCTTAGCTAGAAAAGAGATGAAAATAGTAGAGCCACTTACAAACCAGTGAACAATTGAATAACCTAAAAAATTGCTATACTCAATTATAAAAAACAATCCTATAGTACATATAATTGATAATAATATTAACTAGATTAAACACTCTATTACAAAAATATACAATATAGAATAATTAAATAAAAATGTCCAATGGTAATAGTCCAAACCCCAAATATATTCCTGATTGGTGATACAGGAAATGCTTGTAGGATCCAGGGGTCCACGGCTGCTCTCACATGGAAGAACCACTTCCAAGGCAAATTCTATAGAAACAAAAACAAAACAGAGAGCGTACACCCCATAGTGTGATCCTCACCTACCCCTCCCCATTAAATTGTACAGGATCACACTATGGGGCGTGCGCTCTCTGTTTTGTTTTTGTTTCTATACATTAATCTTAGTTAATTACCTTACATGGCGGTTACAATATGGCTAAGGACTTTCATATGCTGTAACTTAGACACGTTGCTAAATCACATTACACCATTTAAAGCTGCAGTTCAGTTTTTTTTTTTTTTAATTAATTTTTTTAATTCAATAGTTTCATGTGGGCAATCTCTAATTACCTAAAGAACTGTATAGCTGCAGGTCAATTCGTTCTCCATGTATTGATCAGCGAAATTTGGAGACATCTTTAGATATGGCATATGTTTTTCATCTGCTTCTGTCAGTCAGTGGAAGCTCATGAATATTCATGAGCACTCCTGCACTGACATGTGCTAGAGGGAGGGCAGGGCTGACAAAGGGGTGTGCCAGGGCTTGTGACAGGAATGAAGGGGCAGTGCCTTAGCAAATGCTTGTTAAAATAGAATACAAGAAAATTGGTCTTTCAAAGTGGTTTTTTTAAAAACAGAAAATGCTAAAAGTATTTTTTCTTACTACAGAACTGATTTATTAAAAAAAACACACATGCAGGATATTGCCTGAACTGCAGCTTTAAAAAGAGGTGGAAATGATGGCCACCTTTTATATACAGATATACAGTATATAGTATATACGTGATGAAGAAAATAAGAAACTGCATGCCTGATGGTAGTAGGAAACATAGTTAAATAAGAGCAGAAATGCAGGAGCAGATTATTTTAGTAGATTATTGCCTTTGTTTAGCTGGGAAGTGTAGTGTCAGCTTGGATTATGTTCAGCAAGGAATTTAAGACAAGTGATGAATATTAGCCTACCCAGGGGCTTTCTTGTAACATGTACATTTCTCCTGTTACTCACAGTATTATTTATTTACAAGCAGAATACAGTGATTGCCTTTACCTTGCCCACCTTAGATTCATAAACAAGATGTGTTTAATTGTACTTAAAGCAGCTGTGTCATTTTTTTTTACCCACAATGTATTTTTATTTTCTCCCAATTATCCTGATCATGTAATTTAGTAACTCCCTATTTTGTGATATACAGTAATCCAATGGTTTTCTATTTTTGAGAAAATCGATGTAAAATAATATCTGCTGGAAGAAATTTAGATTTTGTTTTCAGTTCAGCTTTTTAACACATATGTCATAATGGATCGTGGGATTCAATACAATAATTTTTCCTCAATTAACATGTGAAAAATATGATGGCTGGTTTAATATATGGTATTTGATTTCCGGATATTAAATTAAGTTACATGAAAGAGATGGGCTGGAAAGTTGTATGTTAGAATTTATAATGTACTGCTAATACGTAGCATGTGCAACATTGGTGCAGTAAATTGCTAATGCAGCATATTGTCTGTAAGTACTTCTTCCAATATAATCAATCGGGTGTAAAATTTGTATTAGATTATAGGAACCTTACAAAGAGAGTTCAGTATGGAGTCTGTATGTAGTTTCAGTGATCTGTATAAATATATAACTCTAGATGTTAAATGTTATGAGGAAAAATATATTAAAAAGCTGTATAACATCACGGTACTGATACTGATATCAACCTTAATTATGTTTATATGTTATAATTAGATGGCTTCATTTATTTGAACGTGGATAATATTTTCAAGGGTGGAAAGCATAGTTTCCCCCCCTTTAATTTACAGTCTATAGAAAAATAATCTTTTATTTGTGGTGTTGGTAATCTGGAAAACTATCTGGCATTTTAATGAAATATTAATCTACTGGTGCTCTGGAGCCCAGAGACACATTTTCAGCCTTCACTATTTCATTTAGTGTTATAGTGTAAGTAATTGACTGAGTCAAGAAGTCAGTGCTCATGTAGCAGAAACAGACAGATGCATCACTATGTGCTTATGCCTTCAGCTTCATTAAGAAATATGATAACAAAACGTTGCAAAGGGGAAATTATATAACAAAATTGCAGTGCCTCAACCTTTGTAGATCTATTCAGAAAAATATAATTTGCTATAACATGTGTGCATTGAATATCAATATATATATATATATATACACACACACACACACACACACACACACACACACACACACACACACACACACACACACACACACACACACACACACACACACACACACACACACACACACACACACACACACACACGCATACCCCGCATTAACGTACGCAATGGGACCGGAGCCTGTATGTAAAGTGAAAATGTACTTAAAGTGAAGCACTACCTTTTTCCCAATTATCGATGCATGTACTGTACTGCAATTGTCGTATATGCATAACTGATGTAAATAACGCATGTGTAAGAGGTTCTATAGTCTCCCCGCTTGCGCACAGCTTCGGTACAGGTAGGGAGCCAGTATTGCTGTTCAGGACGTGCTGACAGGCGCATGCGTGAGCTACCGTTTTCCTATTGAGCGATATGTACTTACTCGCGAGTGTACTTAAAGTGAGTGTCCTTAAACCGGGGTATGCCTGTATATATATATATATATATACACACACACACACACACACACACACATATATATATATACGGCATTTCATGTCCACGTGTACTGCCCCGTCGTGACGCAGGAGGGAGCTGCCAGGACTTCAAACCTGCACAGGTAAGTAATGGGTGTGTGTGCTCTTTCTGCTCGCGCGGTGTCCCCCTCCTCCTGACCCCAGTCCCCGTGGCTGGCTGCCCACGCGGGGCGAGAGGTGGAAGCAAGGGGTGTTCCTTCCCCCCCCCTCCTGCTGGTCCCCGGCACTCCCGTTTCACCTGATGCCAACTGAGTGGGGAAAGTACCTTCACCGATTTGAAGAAGCTTGTTTCCCATACACCAACGCTTCGCCAAGCCACAAACCCACAAACAAACAATATTGGACTTTTTTTATATATATATATATATATATATATATATATATATATATATATATATATATATATATATATATATATATATATATATATATATATACATACAGTGGTTGACAAATCACCAAAAAATCTACTCGCCACACAAAAAAATCTACTCGCCACCTAGTACCAAACGTGTGCTGCTTGGGCCAATATTTACTCGCCCGGGGGTTAAATCCACTCGCCCGGGGCGAGCAAATGTATAGGTTTGTCGAACACTGTATATATAGATATAGTGACATAGTCCGTGGATATTAGGCAGCTTTGTGCCCGATTTAGGTCAGAAAGTGCAGAAATAGTCTAAAAGGATCCATTCCAGAGCTTCACATTTACTGAGGCTGGTGGAAAAAGAATCCAGGCCATAGTTTGTAGTGGCTCTGATTTCCCCTCACCTGCTCACCTACTGTAATTACAGGAACAGGTATTTAGGGCAGAACGGTTTACTATCTGTCTTTCTCCTAGAGCCTGGAGGCTGAGGGTATTGCCGCTACCCTGCATTCAGTTTGGGGTGGATTCCCCCTTCAAGTATCGCAGTATCCAGAAGATTTGCCTGACTCACTGTAAGGATCCGCGCTGCGGGTATACCAGCGTCCAGCGCATCCTAACCTTTGCCTCGGGCCATTCGGGTTCCCTGGCGGCGGTACCTGCTCCGGGCTGCTTCCAGTGCACCTCCTGCCCACGCGCGTCAGCCCTACCGGTGCACTCAAGCCGCCATTGGTTGGCGCCTGGCTCCGCTGATGCGGCACACGCCCCTTGCGTGTCGCCATTCGGGTCCCGTCACCTCCGCCTCCCCGCTTCTCCTTCTCTGCCTGTTCCTTCCCCTGTCCATCCCTCTGCTCCTCCCCTTCTTTCCTTTGCTCCTGGATCCTCCTGTACGCCCCTTCCCCATCGGCCTTGCCTCCCGGGTCCTCCTTCCCTTTCTGTCCCTTCCCTTGTCCGTCCCTCCGTTCCTCCTCTTGCTCTGACGACTCCCCTTGCCTCTAGCAATACTCCTCTATCTGGGCCTTATCTAACTCACTCCTCTGTTCCTCCCCTCACTCCCATTGGTTCCAAACTGCCACACTCTGCTGTCCTATTAGGTTCCTCTTTGGGTCGCTCCTCCATCACTCCCCTTTCTCTGATTGGTCCCAGCCCCCTATATAATCCCTCTTCACCATTTCCTCTTTGCTCTGCATAGCTTCTATACCTTAGTGCTGTCTGCTGATGCCTGGCCGCTCTTGTCTTTTCAGTGCTGCTCCTGTCCCTGGAATCTTTGCTGACCTCCCTGGATTTGACCTTTGCTTTGGACTCGACTACGCTGCTCTCTGGAACCCTTTGGACCTCGCTTTGGACTTCTACGCTGCAGACCTCTACAACCCTTGGACACGGCACACGGACAAACTACTACCCTGCTCTCTCCACTCCATGACCCAGGCTTACGGACAATCGATTATGCTGCCCTCTCCAACCCACGACCCTTGGCATACGAACTTAACCCTTCTACGCCGGAGCTGTCAAGTACGGTATCATTTACATTCTGTTTACCTGGACCACCTACGCTACCACCACACTCTGGCCGTGCCCCCGTTTGCTGCTAGGTGTGTGGTTTTACCCTTTCCACCTCAGTCCCGGGGTCTCGTCTGGCTTGTGGGCAGGCCGAGCGTTACACTCACATGGGACCAAGTTCCCACCACTACAATCAGCCTGTTTCCTAGAGCCTGGAGGCTGGGGGCATGCTGCTCCCCTGTATCCAGTTCGGGGAGGATGCCCCATTCATGTGTTGCAGTATCCGGAAGGATTGCAGAGAATCTATTGGTACAATTTATTGGGACGCTGTCTCCCTCTATCAGATAAGAAATCAATGAATATGTCAGTGACCAAAGACTGTGGATATTATTGTATGTATGTCTTTATTTATATAGCGCCATTAGTGTACATAGCGCTTCACAGTAGTAATACATGTGACAATCATACAAATAACAAATAATACAAATAACAGATCATGGGAATAAGTGATTCAGACATAAACGTAAACATTTCTCTGCTCCGAATATCTTACAATCTAATTGGTATGTAGGAAGAACGTACAGAGACAGTAGGAGGGCATTCTGGTAAGTGAGTCTGCAAGGGGCCAAGCTTTATCTGTCATGTGTATAGTATTAGCCATGGTGCTACTCATATGCTTCTTTAAGCAAGTGGGTCTTAAAGGTGATAGAGAGTGCACAACCTTGAGAAAGGACCTCTTTGGAGGATATCTTATCTTATACCCTTATCTTCAATACATTTTTTGTACTGCATTTTCAATGGTATGCTGCTTTTTTCTTACTGTAAGATTTATTTTGGACAGTCTGCCTGGTGAGGATACCTTTGCTATTTCAATCTCTATGGGAAAAGCACCAACAACTACCTGAAATCATGTGAGTGCCATCTATTTTCATTGTTTTCTGACACCACACAGCTATATCCCCAGCAATAAAGCATATCCCTACAAATCATCCTCACACATTCTCTTTCTATCCATGCTTCTCCTTGCTTCTAGGGATATCTCTCCCAATCCTGGCCCCTGCCCTATTCCTACATGCGCTCGTCCTCGCCTGCCAATTGCAACCTCTACTCCTTCTGGTGTCAACCCCTCCAACCTCATACCCATCCCCTGCCATCCTCCCTCCTCTCTCCCTTTCTCCTGTGCCCTTTGGAATGCTTGCTCCCTTTCTAACAAGTTCCTCTCTGTACATGACATTTTTCTCTCTCACTCTGCTCCTATTTGCTATAACTGAGACCTGGCTCACTCAGTCTGACTCTGCTCTGGAAGCTGCCCTCTCCTATGGTGGCCTTTCCTTCTCCCACACTCTGCGCACTGATGCCAGGGGTGGAGGCGTGGGGCTCTTGCTCCCCTCTCTCTGCCGTTACCGAACTCTTCCTATTCCTCCATCTCTTGCTTTTCCCTCCTTTGAGGCTCACACTGTCCAGATCTTCTCTCCTCTCCCTGTCCATGTGGCGGTCATCTATCGCCCACCTACCTCTACTCATCCCCCTTCTGCCTTTCTCTCTCACTTTGAATCCTGGCTCTCTTTCTTTCTCTCCTCAGACTCCCCTGTTCTTCTCCTTGGGGACTTCAATTGCCACATTGATGACCCCTCTCTCCCTTGGGCTTCCCGCTTTCTTTCTCTTACCTCTTCTTTTGGCCTTCAACAGTGGACTGCAGCCAGCACCCACAAGGATGGCCACTTCTTAGACCTGGTTTTCACTAAAAGCTTCTCTCTCTCCGATTTCTCCATTTCCCCCTTTCCTCTCTCTGACCATCACCTCATCTTATTCTCTCTATCTCGCTTCTCCCCTTCTCCACCTCGAATCTACCCCCCGATTCTGCAGAAACCTGCGCTCTATTCACTAACCTGACGCTCCTCCCTCTCCTTTCTCAGCTCTGCTACAGACCCTGACAACCTGGTCAGGAACTACAACTCTGCCTTGTCCTCCTCTCTCGATCTACATGCCCCGCTTTCTCTCTGCCACCCTTCTAACCCTAAACCCTGGCTAAATTCCCACACACGCATGCTGCGTTCCTCCACTCGTTCCTCTGAACGCCTCTGGAGGAAATCTCATACTCTCGCAGACTTCATTTACTACAAATTTATGCTGTCCTGTTTCAACTCTGCCCTCTCGCAAGCTAAACAAGCCTACTTTTCTTCACTAATCAACATGCACAAGTCTAACCCACGCCGACTGTTCTCTGTCTTTGATACTCTACTCAAACAACCCTCAGCTGCCTCTCATTCCTCCATCTCCGCTCAGGACTTTGCTGACTATTTTAAGGAAAAGGTGGAATCCATACGTCAGCACATCCCCTCTGTTTCTTCCTTCCATCCTACACCTCTTCCTAACTCTCCTCCTGCCTTCCTTGACTCTTTTTCCACTGTCTCAGAGTAGGATGTGTAGCTGTTGATCGCCTCTTCTCCCTCTACCACTTACCCTCTTGACCCCATTCCCTCCCATCTCCTAAAACCTCTTGCTCCTACTATAATCCCTATGCTCACACACATTTTTAACTCCTCCCTCTGCTCTGTAACCTTTCCATCCTCCTTCAAACATGCAACAGTCATACCATTACTCAAAAACAGCAGGCTTGACCCTAGCTGTCTTTCTAACTATCGACCTGTCTCCCTTCTGCCTTTTGCCTCTTAACTCCTTGAACGTCTTGTATTCTCTCGCTTGCTCCATTTTCTCAACACCTATTCTCTCCTAGACCCGCTACAACCTGGTTTCCGTACTGCTCACTCCACGGAAACAGCCCTCACTAAAATAACTGATGACCTCCATGCTGCCAAAGACAGAGGTCATGACACTCTGCTCATATTACTCGACCTCTCTGCAGCATTTGACACCATGGACCACCCTCTTCTCCTTTACATTCTCCATACTCTTGGTATTCGGAACAAAGCTCTATCCTGGATCTCATCCTACCTCTCCCATCGTACTTTCAGTGTCTCTTCTGCTAACACCTCCTCCTCCTCTATTGATCTCTCTGTGGGGGTACCCCAGGGCTCTGTCCTGGGACCTCTTCTCTTTTCTCTGTACACACTCTCTCTAGGTGAACTACATCTTTTGGGTTTAATTATCACCTCTATGCTGACGACACACAAATATACTTTTCAACACCCGACCTTACACTTGCTGTACAAACCAATGTTTCTGAATGTCTCTCTGGTATATCATCCTGGATGGCCCTCCGCCGCCTTAAACTCAACATGGCTAAAACAGAGCTCCTCATGCTTCCTCCCAAACCTGGCCGTACTACCTCCTTCCACATTACTGTTGGAACAATGATCATTCACCCAGTAGCCCAAGCACGCTGCCTAGGGGTCACACTCGACTCCTCTCTTACAATCGCCCCTCACATTCAAAACATTTCTAAAACCTGTTGCTTTTTCCTCCGCAATATAACAAAGATACGCCCTTTCCTCTGTTGCTCGACTGCTAAAACTCTGACTCAGGCCCTCATTCTCTCCCGTCTTGATTACTGTAACTTCCTGCTGTCCGACCTTTCTGCCTCTTACCTGTCTCCCCTACAATCTATCCTAAACGCTGCTGCCAGAATCACTCTACTCTTTCCTAGATCTGTCTCAGCATCTCCCCTCATGAAATCCCTCTCCTGGCTTCCGATCAAATCCCGCATCACACACTCCATTCTTCTCCTCACTTTTAAAGCTTTACACTCTTCTGCCCCTCCTTACATCTCAGCCCTAATTTCTCGTTATGCACCATCCAGACTCTTACGTTCTTCTCAAGGATGTCTTCTTTCTACCCCCTTTGTATCTAAAGCCCTCTCCCGCCTTAAACTCTTTTCACTGACTGCCCCACACCTCTGGAATGCCCTTCCCTTCAGTACCCGACTAGCACCATCTCTATCCACCTTTAAGACCCACCTTAAGACACACTTGCTTAAAGAAGCATATGAATAGCACTGTGGATATTCCGAACACATGACACATAAAGCTTGGCCCCCGGCAGACGCACTTACCAGAACTCCTTCCTACTGTCTCTGTACGTTCTCCCTACCTACCAATTAGACTGTAAGCTCCTCGGGGCAAGGACTCCTCTTCCTTAATGTTACTTTTATGTCTAAAGCACTTATTCCCATACTCTGTTATTTATTTGATTACCACATGTATTATTACTGTGAAGCGCTATGTACATCAATGGCACTATATAAATAAAGACATACAATACAATACAATTATATATATATATATATATATATATATATATATATATATATATATATATATATATATATACAGTATATATATAATGAGTGCTCATTTGCATGTCATTTCCCAGAATCCCTTGCTGCAGTGGAAGCGCTGTATGCTGGGTGACAATGGGGAAAGACAGGGTTGCAGACCTGTCTAAGACATGCAAATGAACATACAGTAATATTTACAGTTGCTATATATATATATATATATATATATATATAAATATATATATATTACAATTCTCACCACAATTTTGGACCTAGCTAACAATCTCCTGTACATTATATGAATACAAGTATCATGCAAAATGTAACTTTACATTTGTTCTGTATTTAAAATTGAGAGATATCTGACTAATATGTGCTTTTTAGCTTGCCAGCAATCGGGGCTACTTCACGATGACAATCAAATAAATATTTTAAGTGTGCTCTAAACTCAGGAATGTAAACTGTACAGAGTACCCAGTAACATACATATGTCCTTTCCTCCTCACTTGATCAGTTTACTCCTCCTATACACCGACACTACAACCCACAAAACCTGGTAAACAGGTTTCTGCACTGTTCTACTCTGTGATGGTGACCTAATAAAGTGAAATCCCAGCTAGTTATCTCTAAAAAACTGTACAACGTGGCTGGCTAAGTAATGTATATTTCAGCCCAATGTATGTAATGTCTAGGAAGTACAGGGAAGGTGGGCTAGCTGTGTGTTATTATTAGTCCTGTCTTTTACAGATAATTGGTATTGTGTGGTGATGAAATTGGCATGTCATCCCTGCAAATGTAAATTATGTTACAGTATGTGCCTGTTCCTATAATTTCTATGGAGGGAGTTTCAGTAATCCATTTAGCTGAACTGTTCCAAAGAAAAGATATGATCAGGACAAAGGTACGGGACTAGTTAATAGAATCAGTTACCAGGTCTGAGCCCCAGGCACTGTTTCTCTAGGCTGGCTGCCCTTGCCCATGTTAAAGGATAGTCACTAAGGAACTACTGGTCAGAGCAGTAGTCCATCTGTGCCCAGCTGCAGATACATGTCAGAGTGGCTGCTGTGTGTTCAGTACTCTGATATCCTGAAACAGAGAAGCGGACAGGGTAAACCCATCTGAAGCGGGTCCCTACACCTAGTGAGACTAGAGACTTTCCCCCAGGTACCCAGTGTGGTAAGTGTATGTTATATTGTGTATTTGTTGGTTTACTCAGAATAAACTCTGTTTGTTAAATTACTTTGTCCTGTACTTAGTGATAGTGAAGAACACCCTGAATGTTTTTGTGTTAAAAGTACTGGTCTCCCATGACACACTCGTTCTACTGAACACCTCTGGAAGAAGTCACACTCACTGATTTCCTTCACTACAATGTCCTGCTTTAACACTGCTCTTTTTCTTGCCAAGTAGGGTTACTTCATCTCTCATAAGCCGGATGAAACCAACGCATGCCACCTCTTATCTCTCTTTTGACACCTTCATTGACCTCCTGTCACACTGTTCTCCACTCCTACCATTACACACCAAGACCTTGCTGATTATTTCAAGTGCAGGTGGAAGCTATCCTCAAATAAATTCTTGCTGTCCCTTCAACATTCCTCCTTCCTAATTCTCCTCCAATTCATCCAAAATGCGTCTGCCTGAATCATCTCCTACTCTTACATGTGTATATCTACTTCCAAACTCCTGAACGCTCTCTGATGGATTCCTATTAATTTCTGTATAAACTATAACATTCTTCTGCTGTTTAAGGCTCCACACTCATCTGAACCTCCATATCTCAACTCTGATCTCTAGTTATACCTCTACTCATCACTCAACCCAAGGTTGTCTCATCTTTGCACCTTTTACTTCTACAGCCCTCTTCCATCTCAATATGTTCATCCCAAGGGGGAGGAGAAAGTACGCAGCACAGCTGTGCAATGCGAAGGGCAAAAATCGGGGCTACAGCTGGTACTAGGTAAAGAAATCCTTTAATACATCACAGACAACATGGTACAGAAAAGAAGAGAGCACTCTTACGCGTTTCACGCTGATCCCAGCGCTTCCATCTTAAACCTTTTTCACTAATCTCTTCCTACCGATGGAACGCTCTTATGCTCAATATTCGTGAAGCACCTTCACTATCCACATTCAAAATCTAGTTGAAATTCCACCTCTTAAAAGAAGCACCTCATTATACTTTCTACTCCTCTACTACCAACTACAGATGTACTTTATCTCCTTTGACTGCACTTACAGTGTCTGTAAGTCTCCCAACATACCACTTAGATTGTAAGCTCTTTGGGGTAAGTTCTCATTTACCCTTATATTGTAATTTACCTGTTGGACTTAATCCCATTGTTTGTAATTTATTAACCTTGTACTGTAATTTTGTAAAGCGCTGCATACATGGTTGGCACTACATAAATAAAATTATACATACTGTAAATACATTTAGATCAAACTATTAAAATTAGAGCTGAATAGATGATAAAAATACAACCAATCTAAAACTACATTTTATGTCATCTTTTATAATACAGTACGAACTAAACCTGATGCATTTTGTGGCGTATTGCCACTTCCTGTGATGAGAAGGCTGAAGTGATGCAATACAAAGCATCAAGGGTAGCAGATTTCTATAAGGCTGAGGACCTGCTCCGGTCGTCGGCGCGCGCGGCTGCGTACGCGCAGGCCACCAGCCCCTTACCTCCAGTCTGGTGGTCCCCACTGCCTCCTTCTGTCATGGCTGACTACGTGCTGTGATGCATCATCCAGCTGGAGCTACATGGCTCTGGTGATTAGTAGCGGTGACGTGTCACGTGGTACGCAAGGGAATCAATCACAGATTGGATCTCAGCAGCTAATCAGAAGACAGGTAGTGTCTGTGGGGCTGCTGCTGTGCGGTGCTGTTAATTGAGGTGCTTGTGTTTGTGTGATGGCCCCGACCCGTTTTGGCCACGCCCCCCCCGCGACAAAAAAGTTAGCTGCAGACCACAGATCGCGGTGCAGTGACTTGCATGCGCCGCCGCCATGCAAGGTGGCCGTTCGGGCACGTGCAGCGGGGCCTTATTCCTAATTATTGCAGAATGACCCCAAGAAAAGGGAATTCCACATCAAAAACATAAAGAACCAACACCAGCCTTCCTTGGCTTGTTTTATACCTTCTTTCGAAAGCATTTTGAATCTTGCCACTAAAAATACTGAGCTCCTCTCTAGTACAACTATAGTTTTGAAAATTTTGCTTTATATATAAAGCAGGATGTCATCCTAGGTTTTTTCTCTAGATGTCCTGATGTAACCCTCTTTGTGATAAGCCTGGGATATATTAAAACAAAATGCCACGCTCATCCCATACTGTATGTAACCCTAAACACAAGCAGATTGGCATATTCAATATATTAGTAAAATATAGCCAACATGTTGCTACTGTATACTGTACTGTACATGGGATAAGAAGGTGAAGGATAGTGCCTAAGTGAAATTCAGGTAGATAAGTGTATACTGTACAAGAGGAATATGAGAAGGATTATAGATTTATAAAATTCCGGAAATTGAGTTTTTCATCAGACTGCTGACTCTATAGGTAAGTGATTACCAGGGGAATAAACCTTTATTTAATATCATTCCATTAATGCGGTCATTCCGATATACCCCTGAAAACTTAACAAGGGCCTATTATGTACGTGGTATGTGATAATTACCTCTGGCATGCCAGGGCCTCATTCCATACCAAGTACATTATAAGAGCCCTGTAAAGGTTAAATTATAGACTGCATTTGTTGCCATGTAAATTCAATGAAAAAATAAATGAAAAGATGGATAGCTATCTGGCATAAAACTTTGCAGGAATCTTTCACTATTGGGACAGGTCAACACCTGATGGGCTGCGCATCAACTAATTTTTATTTGACCCCGTTGCATAAATTAATGGTTCTGAATACACAATAGGCTTAGTTGTTCTGATTACAATGGAGAGGTTACCACTGTAACACAAAGTAATTGGACCCTTGCAGTTAATTATGTCCGACCTATTAATACTCTTGGTGATGCAATTATATTAGCACAACTGAGCCATGCAAATACAAACATTACATTCTCACATTGCACCAATTGCAAGCAGAGGAATTGTTTGACTACAGTATGACTCTTAATTTCTAACTCCTTTGTTTTACGGAAGATTTATATATTTAAGATTACTGTCATCCTTTTTCATTTTGTCCTATAAGGGCGAGACTTAAAACAGCGTTTCCTCTTAAGACCACTCTTCCATCACACAGGAGATGGGTTTAGTAGGGTGGGAGATAGTCTATTGATTACATTGATAGACATATTAGGACTCAAGTCAACCCAGGACTGAACATGGCATTCAAAAATAAAATGGCAACTTTCTTGATGTAGAAATGTGAAAAACTCTCGAAAATCAATATTACTCTGATTAATTTTTATGTCAGTTATAAAACAAAAATACACATGCAATTGTTCAGGTAGCTTAACAATGATTTGCTTTATAGTAATAACAATGTGAAAACATAATAACTTTTTATTTCTGTTAAATCAGATTGGTGCATATAATAGTTTGTGCTAAATGTGCATCTATTAAATCACCCAAACAACATACAGTAATTAGTTTTAAAAATAAGGCAGCATTATAACACCATATAGTGGGAAACTGTACATTGGGTTTAAAGAGATTAACTATAAAGAGGGCTGCTCAAAATGTTACAGGCTATTTCACCAAGAGAAAACAAATATGCAAGATGAATAACGAGTTGTGGAGTCTAAAGAATACACACTGCAATTATTTAAAAGATTTAGCAATAGTGGTTAGCTCAATTCTCTTTGTGGTATCTATTGTGAGAAAAAATATTTTTTATGCAGGTGGCTTGGAGACCAAGTGCCACATTTTCAAAGTGATGCTAAGCCACAAGACACCTTATGGGCCACTCAAGATATTGGACTGTAAAGGGCCTTACAGCAGAGAACTACTTAGTAAATATGGCCTGAGGGCCACGCTCCGTAACGGTATGAAAAGAAATGTAAAATATATATATATAGTGTGTAACGGTGTTTCCTCTACCCAGTGGGAGATTTGGCCATTACTAAACGTGTGGTGCATGATACCTGCTGGTAATAAGAGGGCTGAGCTGTCCGCCGATGGTAGTGGGGACACAGGATCAGGTTTCTGGGGTACATTACCCACATGGTTCTCTAGCAGTGCAGCGCCTCCATCTGCCGCAGCCTCCAAGATGAATGGAGGCGATCACTCATGGTAGAATTACTTCCCCTCCTCCCAGTAAGATCACACCCAGGCAGGAGTTATATGCAAACAGGAACAACCTTTATTGATACCACCACAACACAGCAGTGGTCTGCTCAATCACAGCTTCTCAGAATCAGCTATCCACTGGATGATGGTCCCTGGACAACTACTACAGGTCAGGGCTCCTGCAGTTGTCCTAGCTCATCCTGACTCCCCTATCAGAAGTCAGGGTATAGACTCATACTCACTCTCCCCCAAGGGCGGGAAGGCTAGGGAAGGCCCCAATTTTGGGCTCCCTGTTTTTTTTACCTTGCCTCTCTCAAGGGGAGAGGAACACCCAGAATTTGTGGTGATACTGCCTTTAAGTACAGCCAGGAGGAGGGCACAGGTCTGTCCAATGCCTGCTACTCCCAATGTCAATCAAATGCAACACCATGGAGTGTTGAAAACCCATCTTAACTGCTGACAAGGCCTGCTCTTAGCAGGGCTTACTGCCAGCACAAGAGCAGATTAGTAGCCATAGGTGGCATGGCTACAAGTGCATGGGAAGTCAGGTAGTGTAGTCAGTATAGCTGTCTACCAAGGGCCTGTATATAATGACGCAGTCCGGGTGTGCAGGTCCTTACAGCACTGCTTTGAGTTAGCTTCAGATAACATGGCGTTAAGCCCGTCTTACCCAAAGGTGGCGTTACTCCCATGAAGACCCGAATAGATATTTAAGTAAAGAAAAAAAGAGACAGGAGAGGAAAAGAGCATTGTAAATAACAATATGGTAGGTATGATTTAATTAACTAGGGTCTTAAACTTATCCAGACCCTATAAAACACCAATTTCAGGCTCTGTATGTGAGTAACACCAAGTTAGGGACTTAAGTATAACAGAGCAGCTCAGTAGATATGAATTGTTAGAGGGAACACCACTTTTGCATTTCATCAGCAGTAACGTCCTTTATAGTTACTCAGGGGCTTGTTACGGCTGAAAACAGCAATTAACGCATTGTTACCGAGCTTTTAAGATCCCTGTTAGCACTTAATGAGATGTTAACTGATATTAATGTCTCATTAAGTCATTAACAGGGCTCTTAAGATCTACTACAAAGAGTTTAACTATCTTACAGCCTATCATGACAAACCAACATACGGTACAAGACATATTTACATATAACATCAAAGATTACAGAATACATTCATTAATACTTTACTTATCTGTATTTTTTTAACACTAACTTGTTTCAGGTAATAGGACAATTATTTAATGCCAAATAATCCCCCCCCCCCCACGTCTTTGTGTGCCTCCAGCTTCACTGGTCAAATGAATACAGTCAATTATAATATAATTATTATATAATAATATAATATTATTATAAATATATAATAAGTGTGAATTTAGTCCATTTGCGTCTCTTTACGGTCAATTGTTCTATTATGACAGTGATATTTTGGCACTACAGTCTCAGTTCTAAAAACAAATGGATATAGAAAGTAACTCTCTCATTACAGACCCATGAAATGTCAACATTTGAAACTGTTAAGTGAAGGGAAGTGACGGGCAAGGACATTTTCCACCATGACAGATCTTATTTTGTATTTTTCATATTTCTGCTGTGACAAGAATTTGAGCTGAATTGCTATGTGGAATGGTTTATAAAGCACTGCATAATGCTTTTTGTGTGGTGGCATTGGAACTAGAATGCCAAACACTGATTTGAAGCAATTTGTCCCCTTCTGTAAATATTCCAAAATAGTCTGCTGACATTTATTAAAGAGCTGCAAATGAAATTCGAAATGGTTCATTTGTTATGTCAACTGGAAGGCATTTAGTGATATCTGAAAATCATTCCAAGATTTATTGAAGTGATTTAAAATATCCTTTAATGGTAATATCGCACACCGCATAAGCACCATTGTCATTAAGAAACATAAGAACCCCATTTGTTCACATTTTAAAACGATTCGTTTCATCCCCTTCCTAAAAGAAATATCTATCACATTAAAGCTACAATTACATTTTAAAGAAAAAGTCACAGAACATAATTACGAATTAATATAACATTAAGCAATTATTTAAGTGGGTCATATTATGCAACAACAAATGGTTATGTTTAAAAGTCCCTCTGAGAAAGTGGAAGGAAAGATCATGTTAAATCCATTATATGTGTCTTCTTGACTAGCAGTGATAATTGTAAGGTAGATTTTAGAAATGTCAAGAAGGCAAATATTCAGATGCTGTTATTGTTTGGTTAGTTTATTTCTTCACTATTCTGTGATTTATACTTTTGCCTGACGTCCTAAAAGCAACTCATGGCCACATTTTATTCCATGTATATTTAACCTTTCATTTATATGTTTCAAGAAACATAATACCTATGAACACTTGATGAGGGAGATGTATCCTGGCAATATTAGAGCAGAAGTGAGGCAGGGAGCTTTTTCTCTTAGCATTAATGTATTAAGGTCCTCTGCTCCAATCTTGTCACCATTTTCAACATGGGAGTGTCAGTAAAAGAAGTTACCAGATGTCCATAGATTATATCAAGTTTTGCTCCATCTAGCTCCATTTTTACCCCATGTTATTTGCTCAAAAAACATCTAACAGCTCTAGGGTGCCATAAAACTCTCTGCTTTACTGCCTGTGCCAAGTGAAATATGCTGGGTAAACAGTTAACACTCCATCATTATCAGGGATGAAGAAGGTTTCACCAAGAGAAAAATAAAAACTGGACTAACTATACAGTATAACAAAGAAGCACTAATATTTGTGTTAGGGTTCAGACCAGCATAGTATGAGTTAATTTTAGTATAAATAGATCCTAGAGGACTCTACTGGACTAAACCCAGAGGAAGCAGAAGGTAATGGGAAACACATAGGGAAATATCAGTGGACAACTAGACAAGGGGAATATACCAAGCATGAGATGTAGACGAAATAAGAATATAAAAGATCGAGTGGTACATAGCCATTTCCAAACACCATCCACACGGACATGGCTAGGAGAGAAATCTAACAGTTCATACCCATGTGCTAGGTGCAAAGCCAGTAAGCTCATGAAGGTCAGGTAGGAATTTTCAAACTCCACCCAAATAACTACTTATAAGGTGAAAGACTTTATAAATTGTACCTCAACTGGGGTAATCTACCTAATAACCTGTATGTGTGGTAAGCTTTACTGTATGTGGGTAAAACCCACAGGGAACTCAAAGTAAGAATTATTGAGCACATTGGAGTATTAGGAATGATCTTGATACCCCGGTAGCGAGACATGTGATGCAAGCACATAATGGGAATAACAATGTACAGTACAGACTGTCATGGGCATTGAACACGTCCCCTTTGGGCAACGTAGAGGTGACTGGGACAAACATCTCCTCCAATGAGAAAGTCGATAGATATTCCAGTTACAAACACAAATCCCACTGGGACTAAATGAGGGCTTCATTTATACCAACATTTTTCTAATTGCAGTCTCGCTGCCTTATCGACGCTTCTCCCCACCAACTTGCCAACTTTTTCTGGCATTTGTATTTGGGAAGAAAATTGCCATTCTAGGGCGGCGATAACTACTCATGGCTACTAGAATCGCGCTTGTTTATGAACATTCCAAAAAGCGTCGATAAGTGGCTTATCGCCATTCAGTCGGCGATTTGATTTTGTTCAAAAGTTTTTTTTGGCGATTCAGGCATTTATCGCCCACTTATCAACGCTTACTGAATCGGAGTAAGCATTTTGGCCGATAAGTGGTTGATAAGTGGCTTATGAACGCTTACTGCATGAGGCCCAGTGTGTCAGATAATAGCTGTTGCAATAGTATATGTGTTGTGATCCCCAGAACACCCCATAGGTGGATAATATTTTGAACTGTAGTTGGTATCTTTTATTTATTTTATTTGAAATTTAAATTGATTTTCTACACCATTACTGTGTCTTTCTAACATACTGGATATGCCATTGAGAAATGCTTATGTTCATGGGGCTGTTTGACCAGACAGCTCCTATGTACCTCTGGCTCTGGCACTGAAGATGTTAAGTATGAGATTGATATTTGCCAAATATATTTGTAAAATGTATACATACATTCACTGTTATGCATCATGATTGTCACAGCTGTCAAGGTGTCTGTAAATTGTAATATTTTCCGTTGTCATCACCCTATTATTCAGAGATAACATGCATGATTTCACTGTGTGTTTCTCTACTCATCTTGCTGCATTGGTTCTGCTCTTCACTGCTCATTAACTTATACGCATTAGAATTCAGATTTCTTTTCATTAACCCCCAGCAACTCATTTATTAGTCCTCTGTGTCTACCAAACCTGCAGGCGATGTTGTGCGACTATCATAAGGTAACATTTTACAAAAAGGTGAGGGAGGTGCATTAAAGCAGCAGTACAGGCTGCATTGTATTTTTTTTATTTTTATTATTATTACAGGATTGAAGCTGGGGGTCTCCACAGCTGAACTATGTTATTTCAGCTCCAGGGACCCCCGGCTTCTAGAGATACTTAACTCTATAGCGCTGCTGGTATCTGCAGCCAGGGAACTGTGTACCTATTATAATGACGGCTTTAAATTTCCCGTGTTCTGCGAGCCAATAGGAAGCAGCAATGTCATTCGGTGTGGCATTCCTACTGGCTACCGTGATCGGGACATTTAAACAGCACAGGAATACCGGCAACACTACGAAGGTAAGTATCTCTCTAAGCAAGGGGTCCCTTGACCTGAAATAAACAGTTCAGCTCCGGAGACACCCTGCTTCAATCCTGTAATAAAAAAATATATTTTTAAGATGCACTGCAGCCTGTTCTGCTGCTTTTTGAAAGGGCACATCCATCTTCCTTACACAATTGCATTAAATATATACTCCAGTTTAAATATTTTCCGGAACTCTAATTTATTTAAAAATAAAAGACGACATTTAGCAAATATCATATGTATCTAATCAGTATAACAAAACATTAAGCTTTGATTTGCAAAGAAGATTCTAGGGACATGTGGCATAATATAGAAAAAATATATAGATGGGAGAAAAACAGAGTGACATAATCTCAAGGAGCATGGGAGGAGAAAAAAAGGAACCGTCGCCGTATTAAAGGTCTTGAGATGTGAGAGAGACTGCACAGAGCATGAAGAAGTAGGAAAAAGCATAATATAAACAGATATAAGAAATGGGGGGAGGGTGGAGAGGGAGACAAGAACAAGCAAATCATATAGATGGGTGGGTAACAGGAATGATAAATAGGGTATTTTTTTATTAATTAATTGACTTTTATGATAGATCTTATTTGGATTCATTTGGAGTGTTGTGGTTAGCTATCTGGACTCTGAAATGATAGACTGAGATGGAAGATTCTTGTTTTGGGCCAAGTACATTATCTCCATTTGCCCAAGGTGAGAACTTTTTAGGGCAATGATGTATTGTGCCTGCATAGTACTACAATGCACAGGGATTTGAATGCTTATAGGCTGCTTAAAAAAGATATGACTGCATTATTATGATTTTGGTGAATGGAAACGAGTAAATCAATTAAAATGTTTGTTCTGTTAGAGATCACAAGTGCATCTTTTTTTATTAGCAATACTGCTGAAAGTTTGTACTGTACGTTATTCTACTACACGGAGAATGGTAATTAATTCCCATAATATACTGTGTAATGAAATTAAATTACAAAGTTAGTGAGATGTACTGTAACAGTTTATTGTTGAAAAATGCAAATTGTTAACTATACATAAAGCACACAATAACTTTTAAGTACTTACAATACAATTAAAACTGAAATAATAATCTCTTTACAGTAGTCAATTAAAGCATATTTGTTATGCAATAAAAGCACATTAATAAAACAATGATTATGCATCTAAGCGATACTGGGAGATTAATGAAGTGGCAAAGCATTTTTTATTGTTGGTGTTTGTCTTGTCAAAGGGTGTCCTTGGTTAATGTTTCATACATTACTTAAAAATATGCGAGGATAATTTCAAGCAATATGTTGCGCAAACAGGAACGTTCAAACTGTAATGCATGTAATTGACATTATTTATTTAAGCCATAATAATTGCAAAGTGAATATGCATACAACCGTGTTATACTGCTGGAGTGGGTCACTTAAAGTAAATATGACTTACTGAAAATCTGGCTCCCTTATTTTTAGCATCAGTGCTTCCAGATAGAACCTACCGTTTTGAATTTATACATATAACCGTCCTTTTCTAGGTCCAGCGCCCACAAATCTCATTTGTTGTCCATGGACCGTGATAGTTATGTCAGACCCAATGCTAAACCTAGTGATGTAAGGATAATCTAAGCTACTCAGCTCCAGTATTTGAGAAATATATATGATTTAAATCTTTATTCTTTAACCCCTTTAATACAATGCATTACACCCCCACCCCCCATTCAGCGCTCTAGATTCTTTGTGTGATATATATACATTGACAAATTATCTTAAATGACTTCATCTTGGACAATAGAGATAATACTGGACCAATGTTTCAAGTGTGGGAAAGTGTGATTATTATCAGCCTGATCCTCAATATTAGCCGATTTGGCTTCTAGGAGTGAGTGCCTGGCCCTTCACACGCCGGAGATTTAATCCAAGTGAGTGAGAATTGAGATGCCGAAATTGTCATTTGTGACCATAGCTTCATGCACCATTGTACAATATGACACATTCAATCAGAGAAATATTAACATAGAATAATTTATGACTTCATTTAGTTGTCATAATTCGGTATTTTCAGGACTGAGTATGTCGATTTTAATTTATGTAGTGGTCTTTCCCCCACTCTGTGGGATATTTTCCCTCTACCAGGTGTGTAGTGGTGCTAGTTACATGTTGGTGCACCGGAGGTCTGAGGTTAAGTCGGTGTTGTTGGGGAATCAGGACAGGCTTTTGAGGTAAATACATATTTTTTTCTTTGGATTTCAGCGCCTCCATCTTCCGCAGACTCCAGGAGAGCTGGAGGCAGTCCCTGCGAAAGAACCATCTCATGCTCCCCCTGATAGACTGCAGACTCCGGCCAGGAGTATAGTTGAACAGGAACATTATTTATTCAGCAACACTGCATACACAGAGTGGGGATATATATATATATATATATATATATATATATATATATATATATATATATATATATATATATATATATATATATATATATATATATATATATATATATCCATACCAGATACAGACTTCTCCGGTCCCAGACCTCTGGATGGTCCCTGGGTCAGATCTGAGGCTTGAGGCTTTTCCATCAGCCCTTTACTTTTCCACAACCCCCTTAGGGGACTGAGGATATAGTCCCACCCCAGAGGGCAAGACAACTAACTCAATTTAGGGTTGCAGCTTCCCTAGTACAGAGGGGCAAGGTACAAGGTCTGAGACCATAATTTGGCAGAACACAGGCCCTGTCCCACCTGCACCCTGTCACTCAAGGAAGCTGCTTGTGTGGGGAAAACCCAAGATTGGACCTGACACTGCCTGCACTTACCAGGACTTGCATGTCAGGGAGGGTAGACTGGTAGTCAGAACCAGGCATGACTACATTTATGACTAAATATTTTCCACGATATGAAAATGTAGGCTTAAAAAGTTATTTTCAAACTGCAGTTACATTGGATCTGAAACTTGGGAACTAGTAAATGAACAATGAGAAGCACTGTGGTACATGTATACAAAGTTGCACGATAAGAGATGATCTTTGATGACTCATGATCTGAGAAGTTCTACAACATACCAAAATTGCTTGTCATGCCACACTACTGAATAGATGCATGAGAACCTGAGCTATGGCACATATTTGACTCTGATCCGAGCAAAGTAAAGCAGGATGCTATCATACTTGTATATCTTAGTTGTAATGGGACAGCCCGTATTTGACTGCATTCACCATGCTACTGCATCTCATGCCTAGTTGCAAAGTTATCCTTAGACATCTATGGGATTTTATCTACTGACAGTCTCCATGCCCACGGTATGTAGCCCTTGCTTTCTAGCTAGTAGGACAACATTATGGTGCATATTTACTAAGTGGTATTATATCATAAGCACTTTCTGGTGCTGAAAGACACATCATGGAGCATTCTAATATGACTATTTTGGCAGGTTTTTTTTTTATTGTTCTGGATACTTAAAGGGGCGTTTTACCTATTCTCTTTATGTTTGAGAAAGGTTTCAAAGGTAGCCGAAACATTAATAAATTCTATTTTTGTTTTAAAAGAGTGACTTGCATACAGATGCTGACTGTCTCCGCAGCTGAAAAAGCGAAAGCAGGCGGCTCTGGAAGCAATGCATCTGTGACATCGCTGTGGGGCGTCCATGCTTCGTGATTGGGCAGTGTTAATCCCATGGCACAGGGGCAGCCGTGGTTGCATTGCCGCAAATTAGGCTAAATATGGAATTTGACAACGATTGCTCGATTGGCAGTTCGCTTGAAAATACATAGATTCTGTGGGACATGTATCTTTTCCCGTTTAGTGAATTAGGAGAACATGGCTTTCACTTTTTAACAAAAACTGCCTCCTTGGAGTAAATTGAATAGGGCCCTTTTTTTTGCTGCCCAAAAAGCTTAGGCTAAGGCCCCACTGTACGCGCCAGTGCATCCGCCTTGCGTCCTGGCGGCACGTGCACGGCACTTTACCGCGATCTGCGGTCTGTAGGAATTGTTTTTAGGTGTGGGGGCGTGGCCAAAACGGGTCAGGTGGGGGCAGCCATGACGGGGGCGGGGCCACGACGCCAACTCAGCCCCCAGTTCTATTGGTCTTATTTTCTGTAACGCTCAGCTCTTCAATAGAAATACTATTTAAAGAAAAAGGTAAAAGCAGCCAGCTCATTTGCATGTCAGCTGCAGTAATCACGCATTTAACCTTTTCAGCACTGAATAGTGAATTCTAACTGAAGTTTTATTGGACTCACAATGGACAAAATCAAAATCCGCCTGCAAATTGCCTTTTAGGTGCAGACAATACACATACTGCGCTTAGTCTCCAAAAGCCAGCTAAATTCTGCCCAGCAACTACAATGGGGCTTTTCTTCCTGCTCTGAGCTGTTTGTAAATGATGATGTCACATACCTGGCCTCTCATTAGCTCCCTGGCACACCATGTGACGTGTCACCGCTCGGGAACACAATCCACTTATAGCCCCTGATGGCTGACACGTCACAGTATGCAGTGAGCCAGGGAGCGAGGAGGGAACGGGGACAGCCAGGAAGAAGGTAAGGAGCTGGCGGGAGGTGCGCGCTCGCACCACCGACTGCAGCGAGGACCTAGCCTTAGTCTGGCTCAAATTCCTAGGGAGAGACTAGAAAACCATTGTTTCAAACTAAGCATTAAATTGCAGCTTAATCATTAGAAATGATGCTTCTGCTTGGAAAAATGTTGTATTGTGTATGAAGAGCCCTCCTAAGGGGTAAGTTAAGTGCCAGTGGTGCATTTATTTGTAAACTTTTTTAGCACAAATACCGACATTAAATAAAGCACTTTAGACACATTAAGATCTGCACCAAGAAGGTATGAGGACAGTCAATAGACATTACAGAATGAAATAACCACTCATAATTGCACAGAAACAATCAATGGATACAATTCCATCCCTGCTAAAGGTAGCAATCACACAGAATGAGTCTTGACATCAGTAATAATAGCTGCTACTAACTGCTACTACAGTTAATAATATTTCACATTACTTACCACTGCATCTTGATCCAGTATGAAAATAGAAGTATGTCAGGCGTTAATAAGAATAAAGATGGCATGGCAAGGGAAATAGTAAGAGGCCGTAATTTTCTGTTGGAAATTGCGTACCTTTATGTCATGTTGCGGGGACAAGGGTAGCAAGTGACACATAAGAATTCGAGCCATATTATTAAGAATATATTGAAATCAATATATGATTTCATTTGCTTCAAAAAAGATGTTATCTTAATTCAAACGGAATGATTGGGTAATTTTCCTGTTGATCTACTGAATGGTAAAAAATAAACTAATTCACTGAGTATTCAAGTCTCTATGTACTTTTGGCCATATTTCTCAGAGGATAGTCTCTCAAAAGAATTGTTGATAATCGTCATGTTTTGTTTAATCTCATTTTTATATTGTGTGGCGATTGAACTCAATGTTATCCAATGTGAAATGCAATCAGAATTAATACCTGTTCAAAATACTGTATTCTAATGAAAAGTGACATTCCTAATATCAAACAGTTTTCAATCCTTGACCCTTTGCTTTCAGCCATTGGTCCAATCATAGAGGCAGGGCTCTCATACTTAACTTTGGAAGTAATTTAAAGATTGCTCTGCAAGAGCACTGCTAAACAGCTTTTTGTGGAAAATATGCTGCAGTTTGGAGAAATCAGAGGGCATAGTCGGCACTGATTTGAAGATGAAAATTGATTAGCACTGTGACAAGAAACATTTTTGAAACAATTTCACTTTCTTTCTTTACCATGAGAAAACACTAACTTTTGTTGTCCGAAATTCATATCGAACCTCATTTGTGCACCGTAAGGGTTTATTGTGAATGGAAATCAGTGATTGTCACTGCTCGGTTACTGTTGTGCTCATTTGAAAAGTTACAATATTCTGCACGTCAGTGCTCACGAAGTCATTAACATTAAAACAAAAACTACCTATCAAAGAAGGTATTCAAATAAAGAAAAACGTTTGCACATTTTGTGAATACAAATCTAACAGTGCAACATTCTGGAATAAAAACTTTAGCACTTCTAAACATTCTAAAATGTGTCAGGTACCTTCCATAATTTAATATCACGTAACTTACTGTACACTTCCTCTCAGTAAAAGGCAGTTGGAGACTGCAGAGGAAGCCAGTTTATCTCCAATTTCCCATATGGCCAGAAAAAAATATTTACAATTTTTAGAACCATTCACACATTGCCTTGTGTTATACTACTACTGATAGTATACCTTGTAGAAAATACCACCCACATTGATATCTTAAAGGTGTGTTTCTGCCTAGGAGCAGGGGGTCTCTGAAGTTTACCACATTATATCAGCTCCTGGGACTCCTTGCTTCCTGGATTCTTTCTGGAGAAGGTGCTGCCGGTGACGTCCCTGGCTCGGTAAACAATATAGTGGGTTAAATGGCCCGTGGCACAGGAGTCAATAGGTCATCCTTTGCAGCTTGCTATTTGCTCGCGTGCCGCAGGAGATTTAAGAATCAATGGCAGCACTATTGGAGGTAAGTATCTCAGGAAGCAGCGGGTCCTGGATCTGAAATGAACATGGTTCAGCTCTGGAGACCAACTGCTTTATACCTATTACAAAAAAGAAATTGGAATGCTTCTTTAACCTAGCACTGGAAACATTTTATTATGACTGATATTTTAAGAATGAAGACTTCGGTACATTATACTGTACAATTCAAATAAAGTAGTTGATCGAGTTCCTGGGGCAGATGCACAGAGCTCCATTAAATCAGGGCAAATAATGTGACATTACCTAAATAGGTAACGGACGTTATTTTCTCTGAGTTTAATGGGTATCCACTAAGTTAATTATAAGCAAAAACACCGGTCGTTAGTTGTTAGTAGAATAGGCTTAATGCCATGTTAAATTAGCACTGCCATGCGTTAGCTTAACATGACTAATGTTACGCCTGCCTTATCTAATCCAATTTTCATGTCTTAAAGTCAGATTGAAGTATGTGTTCAAGGTCGGAGAGGCAAGAGCTGTGTGCATATAAGATTGTGTCATCTGCATACATGTGTATTGAAGATACCTTACAAGCTGTAGGAATATCATTGCTGAACACTGAGAAGAGTAAGGGCCCTAGAACAGAGCCTTGCGGGACACCACAGGTGATATCCAAGTTGTTTGAGTTAGAGCCTGAGTTAGACAAATGTTGGAATCTACCAGATGGGTAGGAATGAAACCAGTTTAAAGCATGCTACCCTGTTCCAGATCACTGGAGTTTGTTTATCAAGATAACATGATCAACAGTATCAAAAGCCTTTGCAAAATCTAGGAATATTGCACCAGTGAGTTGTCCCAGTTCTATGACTATGGAAGCAATTGGTTTGGAAATGGCTGGGGCACCAACTCTTCGGAACTTAGATTGCAGTATGTCAGATCCACATTGGCTGCTTAGTTTTAATTTGAGGAGCGCTTGTGTAATCGCAACAATATATTCCAGCCTTCTAACCATCAACAACCAAGTAATATCACTAAAGAGGATATTACTCTGACAAATACCACTGACAGTGCAAATGCATTCAATGATTACTTTGTGGGGTGTGCTACTAACTTATTAGCAAAACACAACCCAAACCACAAACATGAATCTCATCCTAGGAGTACCCCTATAGCCCCACCCTCTCCCAACACTGCCCACAATTTTCAACTTTTCCCAGTATCTGAGGAGGAGATTACATAAGCGCTCCTCAAATTAAAACTAAGCAGCCAATGCATACCTGACTTACTACAATCTAAGTTCCTAAGACTTGGTGCTCCAGCCATTGCCAAACCAATTGCTTCCATAGTCAACTCTATCCTGTCTGCAGGCCATATCCCTAAGATCTGTAAACCTGCCAGAGTTGTCCCAATCTTCAAAAGTGGGGACAAAAACACTGTCTCAAACTACAGGACAATCTCTCTTCTCCTAATACTATCCAAAGTCATGGAAAAATGCGTCCACTCCCAATTAAGCAATTACTATACCAAGACAAATTTCCCTAGCCAATTCCAACATGGCTTTCGCCCGAAACACTCTACCGTAACTACCCTGCTAAAAGTTTGCAATGAAATCCAGTGTGGAATGGAATGTGGACAACTCACTGGTGCTATGTTCCTAGATTTTGCAATGGCTTTTGATACTGTTGATCATGCTATCCTGCTTAACAAACTCCAGAGCTCTGGAATAGGGAAGCATGCTTTAAACTGATTTCAGTCCCACCTATCAGGTAGATCCCAACATGTGTCCATCTCAGGCTCTAACTTCAACCCGCTGGATATCACTTGTGGTGTCCCGCAAGGCTCTGTTCTGGGGCCCCTACTCTTCTCAGTGTTCATCAATGATCTTCCCACAGCTTGTAAGGAAGCTTCAATACACATGTATCCAGATGACACAATCCTATATGCACACAGTCATAGCCTCTCCGACCTTGAACACATATTTCAGTTTGACTTTTTGAGACCCAAAAGCTGGATTCCCCAAAATAAACTGTTTTTAAACAGTGACAAGACTGTAACAATGGTATTTGGGACCAAGACCACATTTTAAAGCTTCCAGTGACTAAGCTCCAGATCAGAACCAACGCTAACACCCCCCTAACTCCTGTTACTAGTTTTAAATACCTGGACATATGGTTTGACTCCCACTTAACATTCGGGATGCACATTGATACCCTGACATCCAAAACCTATGCCAAACTAGGTGTACACTAGGTGTAATTTACAGGAACAAATCTTCCCTAAATCTGCTGGTCAGAAAGCGTATTGCACAGCAGATGCTAATGCCAATTATCAACTATGGAGACATTTGTGGCTCGGCACCCCAAACCCACCTTAGCAAACTTGACACCTTCTACAATTCAATATGCCGTTTGGTTTCCACCAGCCCTTTTTTACTTCATTTGCAGAATACTCATATCATAAAACTCTTTACTGTGAATTTTCTGAGACAACAAACTTTGGTGCTTTGGTTTCAGATGGGAAAAAACTGACATGCATTTGCAGTCTTTATTACGACAGCATAACACAATAACATTTTGCTTTTGGCATTTCACTGTACACTGTATAATTTCTTTCATACCATACTCCTGCGAAGATAGAGCTTTAATTCCTTATATTATGTTCATATTCGACTACTTGGGGGCAAACTTTATTAAAAAGCAACGACTGCACATCAGCTTCAAAGAGTACTCGCAAGCTGCCATTTGATCACAGTGATCTTATTTTTAAAATAATTTGTGAAGCTAAAGTTTTGGATAATGGAAATTATTTTAAGGACTAACAACTGTTTAGTTTAATGACTAAATAGTACAACATTGAAATATCAGAGTCTTCTAAGCAGCAGCAGTGAGGCCTATGAATGTCCTGTTGGAATGGACACTTGCGCACACTTTAGTATACCTGTACATCCTTTTATTGGTACCAGTTTTATAGCATACATTAAATATCCAAATCTCAACCTCCAGTGTCCCATGCAAGATATGTGATTGGCAAATTATACTGTACATGAGTAATGTTAGTTGCTTTTGTGATGCTTCATATTGCAATACTAACACGGAATGGTACTATAGATGATACTATGTCAACAAGTTCCAACAATGTTATTTCAGTGGATCTATATTTGAACATTAATCATTCCCTTACAGCACTAGATGCTAAAAAATGTGTGCAACACGTGCAGTACTTTTCTGAACATAAAATCAACCCACCCCAGAATTCCCACTGCATTTACATTATTCAGATATGGGGAATTTTTTTCCTGCACTATTTTTTAAGTGCTTGTTTCTGACACATGGCCTCATCAGTAATTAGTTATGCTATACCTGGCACATATATAAAATCAGCAGGCAACCACAACCTGTGTATTTAATTGAATTAAAAAAAAAAAACGTCCAGCACATGTATTGAATAATGGACTCCAACTCCAGACAGTGATTAAGGATGGTCTATCCTTTTTACTTATTTAATCCTCTTTGACCCCATGAATGCATTCAGCTGGGCAGTATGGATCATCCAACATGACAGCACAGCGGACAGCTTGATTCCACCATAAAAATACTTTACATAAATCTTTAGTTTTCTTGTTCTTTCTATCTCATTACTTCTAAATTATGCCAGGCAGTACATCTAATAACAGTGAGTGCTCATGCTATGGTCTGTTCCAAATTATAGTATTGATTAGTTGATTGTCTTCTTCGAGTTGTGAATTATATTAGCACTGGCTTAAACTGGCTGGGAAAGAACCAAAGCTTAATCTCTTTTGGAAAGCATCATAAAAATACACTGTCACAATGGTGTTTTAGAGATGATGGTTAAATAATAAATTAAAGCTTTTCTATCATTTGAGATTTGCAGGTGATGTGCTGTGTATGTATTTATTTATTTGTGACAAAGCACTTAGAAATATTATCAGCCAAATATGTTATGAATATGTAGCCAGGTCTCCCCATGGCTACCGCACCCCCCTCACCTGACTGCTGATCGCGGGGGCCGCCGCGTCCAATGGCGGCTCCGTTCGGCAGTGGCAGGGGAGAGGGCGGTCAGGTCCCGGCTCGGGGGTTGCCGGGGATGCATGCGGCCGGTTGCCAAGGCCGCACGCGCATCTCAGGGCTCCCGGCGCTCCCGGAGCCGGGCGGATAGGGCGCCGCCATTGCGCTTCAACTCGCGCATGCGCAGTGAGTCCCCGGCGGCCCAGTTAGCTCGCGCATGCGCAGGGAGGCTGCGAGAGACAGGGCAGAGTCGCGCATGCGCAGGGAGTACCCTAGAGCCAGGGAACAGTTGCGTGAGGGCAGGGAAGGCGCAGGAGAGTCGCGCGAGAGTAGGGGAAGTTAGTGAGAGGTTGCGGCGGCCATTACAGGTTTGTGTAGGCAGAGGGAAGGCACGCACGCGGCCTCAATGTTATTGTAGGGGCCTCGGGACTACAATTCCCATGAGGCATAGCGAGGCAGGCACCAGGTGCTTGATAGGAGCCAATAGGGCTGCAGGACTGCCCTGGAGGAAAGAGATACATTTTCCCGGGCTTTGCATGAGTCACGTCAGTTGGAGCAGCGGAGCTGAAGGGGAAGGAAGGATGCAGGGAGTGAGTGCAACTCCTGCATCCAGATAGGTACCCTCACCCTCCAGGTAGGCCCCAACTCCCCACCAGGTTAGTGGGTAACTGATAAGGGACGGCCCCAGTTAGGGACTCGGCCCTTAGTGTGAGTGCTGTCTTGTCAGAGTCACAGCTATTAGTGCTGTGAGGTCTGACAGGCAGGCACTGTGTTTGTGCAGCACGGTTGCTGCACGGACCAAGTAAGTGGCTGTGCGTAGTGCAGGTAGCTAGTTATAGGGAGGATTAGGGACTAGGGTAGAGGTACACCCCAGGGCCCAGTTAGTCCCCTATGACACCAGAGGAAGCTGTATGGTATAGGGTTGGCCTTAGGACAGGGAATCCTTCACCATAGTTAGAGCAGCAAGAGGGTTGCTGTCTGATCGCGTGTTCAGAGACTGTGTAAAGAAGCACTCCGGCTGGAGACTCCTTTCCTGTGGATGCAGAGTGTGCATCCATTCCTGCAGAGAGCAGTGCAGCACGCCGTGGGATCACTGTGCGGTGTTGCAGAGCTCCAAGGATTTTCCTGACCAGGACTGGTCAGGGAGGTATTATATATATTAAGTGCACCACCGGGCCCCAACACAGGGAAGCGCTATCCCTCACACTCACACTGGTCTTTATTGCTATGGACACTCAAGAGACTGAGGGGAATGTGATGATGGACATGTGGGTGGGGGATGGTACACAGTTGTATTGATGCACTGTTATTGATATAGTGTTTTGAAGTAAGGTGTTGTCATTGTTCATTCAGTAAACCTGTTATCCATAATACTGTGTATGTGATTATCTGAGTGGGTTCCTATGTTAGGGTCATTCTACACGTCCATAGAATCCTACATAGGTGGAGGCGCTGAACGAAGATCCGTTCCAGAGGATTCACCCCAGGCTCTCATTAGCGGAGGCTCAGACTGCCTGTGAGCCTGCAGGTATACGCACCACACCGGTAACACTACATGTTCTACTCACCCACACTATATATGAGATTGGGTGGGGTGGAATACCCGTTACATTTGGAGGCGCTGCTGAGATACACCTGGGGTGCTCTGTCCATTTTTTCTAAATTGTCCCGTTCCTATTTTTGTCGCTATGTTTGTAAAGTCCGGAGACGAGGTCCTTGCCTGGGCGTTGAGGCAGTATATGGAGCCTGGCCAGGTAGTGGCGGTAGGAGGCATACCCGCTAGTATACCCGCAATGAAGGTCCGGGAGGGTATGTGTAAAATTCCTGGGTGGCCGTGGGCATGTGTCTTAGAGGAGGAACAAGATCCCACGTCCACATGGAAAACCATTTTGTTTGTAGTGACTCACACTGAGGATATATGCCTGGCAGAGGCACCGTCCGTACTGTTCATGCCCGGGGGCCCCTCGGAAGGGTACCCCCTAGTCTATGCCGACCCAGCAAAATGGCGTCTCCCGCCAAATCAGGAGAGCGCACGTGCTGCTGACTGCAAGCCTGCACAGAAAGATGTCGCAACATTCTGTCCGGGTTTGGCGCGAAAGTCAGAGCCCCTCCCCTGTGATGTGAGTGACTCAGGGCAGAGCGAAAACCACTCCCCAGTAAAAAGTGCCCTTCCTTTAGATTCCACCAGGGGGAGCAAGCACGGTTATCTTCAACCATACGTGGACGCTGTGATAGACACTCTGATCTCTAAGGATGAGGATGAGATAGACTCTCTGTTCTATGATGAGGATGAGATAGACTGTCAGGGGATACACCCTAATGTGTATGTGCCCTGGCGAGCGCCAGGAATAGATCTCCTTATGCTACTGTGCCCCTGCTTGCAAGAAGCCTATGAGGAGGGAGCCGTCATGTCCCAAGTGCCACTAGACTTCAGGATCACCGAGGTAGATGGGGAGCCGTGTACACAGTGCTTTAGCCCCACCTGTGACTGTTCTAGGGGAGCACTGGCGTGGGAACCTAAATGTGATTGTTGCGGTGCAATTTTCTTGATGCCTATTGTACCCCAGCCTACAGAGCCAGCTAAGGAGCTAAGTGAACCCTTGGCAGAGAAGAGTGCGGCTGCAGTGGAGGTACCGGAGCACGCCAGCTTTGTACCCACAACCACTGGCTGCATTTTAGGAGAATCTGGTGACTACCTTGCGGAGGATACTGTCATGAGATCTTCCGGGGAAAAGGTGGAAGTCCCATCGGTGGCGATGCGCCTACCGGCGAACCACCCCAGCGGTAATGCAGAGGCTACAGAGTCTGCTGTGGTTCCGTGTACCCTGGAAGAGGTGTCTTCCGATGTTGCGGACCCTGCTGTGGGCCCGTGTGCCCTACAATGGTCAGTCCGACCTACTACAGAGGTACCATCGGTCCTAGAATGGGGACCAGTACCTAACGCCGACAAGGGTGAGTCGACTGCCCCAGGGGTGTCGGGGGTGAGCCTCCAGGTGACCGCGGAGCACGATGGCTCCTTAAGTCAGGTCGCCCGGGCGAAGGGCTCCCCTCTTCATCGCGTCTTGGCGGAGGTGTCCTCATTAGAAGGTAGCTGTCCAGAGAAGAGAGTGGACCAGTGTCTACCGCCGATCCTTCCGGAAGAAGGGAAGCCCATCGTCAGCCAGCCGAGTGGTAAGGAACCCCCTTGTTCCTCACAGACTCCGATGGAGGTGGCCGTGAAGAAGGCCAAAGCTATGGTTCCTGAGCGGAGTGTGAGCCCGTGTGCTCCGACACAAGTGGTCCCAGGACTGGGATCCAACGCTCCCGAGTTTTCAGCGCGTAAGTGGACTGCCCCAGAAGTGCCAGGGGCAGGTCCCGATACCACCAAGGTGGGAACTGACAGCGTCCCCGAGGACCTGTTAGCCACCGTGATTCACCGCAGGGGTAAGGTGTCTACTTTTCCCCCCCTGCCAGGTGAAACCGAGACATTTCCCAGTGCTCGCTTCTCAGTGGAAGCCTCACAAGTCCGTAGGGACAAGGACTGTGTAAAGGACGATCCAGGGAAACTGGCCTCCTTTACGCCCAAAAAGGAGCGTGCCATTCGCCAGGTGGTGGACCGCGGGAAAGGTCCTGGCCTCCTGGTCTACCGCATCCCTGCCGCGGATGACCGGGTAAAGGCCCAATTAAGAGACACTGTGCTACTCCTTCCACCAGGGGGAGGAAGTAGCGAAGAGCCAGTAGCTGTCGCCTTAGAGTGTGCTCTCCAGGAAAATTTTCTGGGGGAGGCTCACGGACGCAAAAGTGAGGTACCCCCATCTGATCTGGTAGGGGCACCCCACACATGGTCTCAGCCAGTCTCGGGTATTATTGAGTGTGATGTATCATATAACCTGATGTGCAAAATTGATATGTTATGTGTACGGGGTATGCCACGAAAATATTCAGTATGTGAAATTGTACCATACTATGTCGTTCCCCAAGCGAGGGCGTTGGGTGTTTCACCAGGGGGAGAGTGTAGCCAGGTCTCCCCATGGCTACCGCACCCCCCTCACCTGACTGCTGATCGCGGGGGCCGCCGCGTCCAATGGCGGCTCCGTTCGGCAGTGGCAGGGGAGAGGGCGGTCAGGTCCCGGCTCGGGGGTTGCCGGGGATGCATGCGGCCGGTTGCCAAGGCCGCACGCGCATCTCAGGGCTCCCGGCGCTCCCGGAGCCGGGCGGATAGGGCGCCGCCATTGCGCTTCAACTCGCGCATGCGCAGTGAGTCCCCGGCGGCCCAGTTAGCTCGCGCATGCGCAGGGAGGCTGCGAGAGACAGGGCAGAGTCGCGCATGCGCAGGGAGTACCCTAGAGCCAGGGAACAGTTGCGTGAGGGCAGGGAAGGCGCAGGAGAGTCGCGCGAGAGTAGGGGAAGTTAGTGAGAGGTTGCGGCGGCCATTACAGGTTTGTGTAGGCAGAGGGAAGGCACGCACGCGGCCTCAATGTTATTGTAGGGGCCTCGGGACTACAATTCCCATGAGGCATAGCGAGGCAGGCACCAGGTGCTTGATAGGAGCCAATAGGGCTGCAGGACTGCCCTGGAGGAAAGAGATACATTTTCCCGGGCTTTGCATGAGTCACGTCAGTTGGAGCAGCGGAGCTGAAGGGGAAGGAAGGATGCAGGGAGTGAGTGCAACTCCTGCATCCAGATAGGTACCCTCACCCTCCAGGTAGGCCCCAACTCCCCACCAGGTTAGTGGGTAACTGATAAGGGACGGCCCCAGTTAGGGACTCGGCCCTTAGTGTGAGTGCTGTCTTGTCAGAGTCACAGCTATTAGTGCTGTGAGGTCTGACAGGCAGGCACTGTGTTTGTGCAGCACGGTTGCTGCACGGACCAAGTAAGTGGCTGTGCGTAGTGCAGGTAGCTAGTTATAGGGAGGATTAGGGACTAGGGTAGAGGTACACCCCAGGGCCCAGTTAGTCCCCTATGACACCAGAGGAAGCTGTATGGTATAGGGTTGGCCTTAGGACAGGGAATCCTTCACCATAGTTAGAGCAGCAAGAGGGTTGCTGTCTGATCGCGTGTTCAGAGACTGTGTAAAGAAGCACTCCGGCTGGAGACTCCTTTCCTGTGGATGCAGAGTGTGCATCCATTCCTGCAGAGAGCAGTGCAGCACGCCGTGGGATCACTGTGCGGTGTTGCAGAGCTCCAAGGATTTTCCTGACCAGGACTGGTCAGGGAGGTATTATATATATTAAGTGCACCACCGGGCCCCAACACAGGGAAGCGCTATCCCTCACACTCACACTGGTCTTTATTGCTATGGACACTCAAGAGACTGAGGGGAATGTGATGATGGACATGTGGGTGGGGGATGGTACACAGTTGTATTGATGCACTGTTATTGATATAGTGTTTTGAAGTAAGGTGTTGTCATTGTTCATTCAGTAAACCTGTTATCCATAATACTGTGTATGTGATTATCTGAGTGGGTTCCTATGTTAGGGTCATTCTACACGTCCATAGAATCCTACATAGGTGGAGGCGCTGAACGAAGATCCGTTCCAGAGGATTCACCCCAGGCTCTCATTAGCGGAGGCTCAGACTGCCTGTGAGCCTGCAGGTATACGCACCACACCGGTAACACTACATGTTCTACTCACCCACACTATATATGAGATTGGGTGGGGTGGAATACCCGTTACAAATACAAGACAGCAATTTGTTTTTGAAGAATGTAATGTCATGGTAACTGTACAGTGAGATGTTTAGGGTCCTACATTGCTGTGAAGATGACTGGAGAACTGAAAGGTATTATTAGGGAACTCTATATAAGTTATAATGTACACAGTGCACAAACCTATCTACCATAAAATAGCATTTTCAGAAAAAGTTGAATTTGACGAGGCTTCACTCCTTCTTGGGATTCGATTGTAGTAGGTACTAAATGTGAGGGAAAGAGGCCCAGGGACCAGTAAAATAAAGATTAAGCCCAGTCCCTGGCCCCAACCCCTCCTTACCTGGGGCTCATCTGGCTACCAGACAATGGAGCTACCCAGTTTTAATACACTGTTTAGCTCCTTGCATACTCTGTAACTGTGATTATTTCATTCCTGTTGTGAAAATGTAGTAAAGTATAAAAATGTGTATTGGTGGCCACAATAAAGCAGAGCCAATGGCTACTGCTGGGACTGGAGGGGGGGGGGAGATGCAGGGGACAAAGAACAAAGTGTCTAGGGATAAAGATCGGTTCAGAGAGCCATCCGCCCAAATATCTGCCTCCCCAGCCAGAGCAGTGCCGGCCCAGATGGGGAAATCCTCTCAGACAGGGGAAGCCTTTGCCTAGTCCCTCCAGTAGGTGCTGCTCCCATGGTCCCATTTGTATTTCCTTCCACAACCTTTTAACTCTCTAAGCCTGCTCCTAGCCCTGATTAACCAATGCAGGCGAGCCCTTGTCTCCTGATTGGTCAATGAGCAGCATCCGTGCTGTGATTGGTCGCCAACCCCTCTACCTATACACATATATATGAAAGTTGTATCCCTGCGCTGACAGGTGGAGAGAGAAGAGGGAGTGCAGGGCCACAGAAAGTCTGGCACTCATTATTTTTACCTATAGCATATAGATGTTTTTAAAAAAAATCAATAGAATGTATGAGAATGGAAGACAAATAAAAACAAACCCTTTAGTAAGGCAGTTTAAAACGATACCATGGTAGAGTGTTTCAGTATCTGCAAAATAAGTCCTAGTCCGTGCACTGATTTTGTTTTTTTGCTTTGTTTCACTCATTAGCAACAGTAGTTTTGCTTCCAGAAGCCTCAAAATAAAGGATGTGGCTGAGACAGCAGCCCTGGGCTAATAAATTTCATAACAGCAGCAGCTAAATTCGGTCAGCCTTGAAACTTACAGGCATCTGCTTATTCATTGAGAAGCTTTTAACTCTTCAACTGTCGTGTTTATTTTTATTCCATTTTATTTAATCTTTATCAAGTATTTATGGATGAATTATACACGCTTTCTTGCGGATGAAAGTACAACGGGCTTTCTTTATTAAATCCATTTCTTAACATACTATACAGTAGTAGATTTTTTTTCTCTCCAAGAAATGAAACAACTACCTTAAATCAGCAATTCTCCCCCGCCCCTCTTTTTTTCCTTGTTCTCTTTTTTTCTTTGTATACTGTATGTAAAGCATGTGACAATGTATAATTCTACGTTCTTACCTAAGATGGCAATCGTTTGGTGTTCCTGTTATAAATCTGTCAAAATCCTGATTGTGGGCCTAACATAATGACCGCCTTTCTGTTTCAATCAGTCCTTCAGTCAGTGTAACTCAGCAGCTACAATGTATCCTTATTTTACTAAGTAACATTATCTATTGTTATAGTTTAGAGCTCAAACTGCTGGGAACATTGGGCACAAGTTATCACAAACAGGCAAGTGTTACAAAGATCTCATACTGCTTTGTTGGGAGGTGGGCTAAAACCTGCTATAGAAATCAAAGGATGCTCTAATACTCAAAAAGGACATTAATAATAATAATAATAAAAACAGTTACTATTATTTAATATTTAATACTACAGATATATATATGTATATACTACTATATATGTGTATATACTACTATATATATATATCTCAAATAAAGGCACGTCTGCAACCCTGCCTTTCACCATTATCCCCAGCATACAGTGCTTCCACTGCAGCAAGGGATTCTGGGAAATGACATGCATATGAGCACACAATGTGTCACCTTTTGTCTGAAAATCCATTGTTACATGAAGCCCATATAAGCTAATGCTCGCTGTTAACACAGCTTTAAAGCACAGCATGGGAATCAGATGCAAAGCCAGAGAAAACATTCACAAATAGCTTGACATATGAGGCCTTTAGGGTTTTGTTGGTGATGAACTAGGAAATGGTGCGAAACACTATGAGTGGTGAGACCTCTCTTGATTTTATACACATGCTCATAAATGCGCCTCTGATACGACTCTGAAACATATCCAGGAAATTGGAGAGGGATTAGCAAGCGTGAATCATATTGGATATATGAATTTAAAACATTGTCTCCTAATGGTCAAAATATTAATTTTGGCCTTGGAGCTTTTTTTGGTCAGTTAGACTTTTCCATTTATTTAGATTGTGAGCAGATTATATACATGTCAAGTTCAATACATTTATTGCTGGTATTGCTGGTAGTTTGGTCTATTTAGGCGACTGAGTTGATATTTCGAACTCATTTAATTAAGTAAGTGATCTTTTGGTTAACAATGACTGTTTGCACTGGTGCACTTTAGTATTTTTAAGCTTTAATTGGGTAAATGAAGTCTTAATTTCTTATATGTGTAAGTTGGTATTGTTGTATTTATGTTTATTTTTAGAATTTGTATGTATGTTCATAGTATATGTATTAGCATTAAGAATAACTTATACTGTTTATTATTTTAATGTATAATTATGTAATCATTTAATTATTGTTTTATAATTAGTCATGTGAGTATATATATATATATGTGTGTATACTACATTATGGGAGAAGGAGTGGCTCAGTGAGTTAAGACACTGACTGGCACTGAGAGTGTGAAGCAGAGGAGCCTGGTTCAATTACCGGCGTCGGCTCCTTGTGACCTTGGGCAAGTCACTTTATCTCCCTGTGCCTCAGGCGCCAAAAAATAGATTGTAAGCTCCACGGGGCAGGGTCCTTAGCCTGCAAAATTTTATTTTCTATTTTATTTTATAATAGGTGCCGGCTATTTGTATTTTGTTGTTTGACCTTTAAAATGTACAATTGTGGTCCAGTTATTTTCCAGTGAGCTTCCAAATAATTGTATGGTGGTTTGCAAGTACAGTACTATTAGTTTTGCAATGCAGAATCAATCCTCAAGTTGACAGTACTAATTGATGAAAGAGCTGTCTTTCGGAGCTTTCCTGAGTGACTAGCTGCCTTTTTTTACCCCCTTTAGTTGATTAACAATACTAAACACTCCTAATGGGCATTAATAGTCAGGTTGTCACTGCCTCCATGACCACTACTTCACATGGCTGTAGTGAGGTGTACATGACTTCCCTCTGACTGGGCAAAGAACTCACCCATCGATGTACAGGTCAGGAAGCACCTTGTTAGAGAAATAGGAACTGCTTGAACTCTGCACATTGCATAAGCTGTCTCAACCCCTCAGATTCAACACATTTGAATGACAACAAATCTATAGAAAGCATTTAAGCTAAATTGCCATTCAGCAGCACAGCTCTTTCATAGGTGCAGAGGAATTTATTCAACTTTGTAAAAAATTGTTCCATGAACTGTGGTCTGTTGCTGTTGCAATGGGTTGCTGCATATCTGATTGCTTGTACTACTAGGAGCAGTAGCACAGGCATGTTGTCTGGTTTTCTAACTGCTGCTGAGCAGGCTAGTATCATCATCATCATCGTCATCACTACTATTCATCATCATCATCATCATCATCATCATCATCATCATCATCATCATCATCATCATCATCATCATCATCATCATCATCTTCATCATCATCATCATCGCTATTGATCATCATCATCATCATCATCACCATCATCATCATCGCTATTGATCATCATCATCATCATCATCATCATCATCATCATCATCATCATCATCATCATCATCATCATCATCATCATCGCTATTGATCATCATCATCATCATCATCATCGCCATCATCATCATCGCTATGGATCATCATCATGATCCCCATCATCATAATCATCATCATCATCATCATCACTGCTATTCATAATCTTCATCATCATCATCATCATCATCATCATCATCATCACTGCTATTCATAATCTTCATCATCATCATCATCATCATCATCATCATCATCATCATCATCATCATCATCATCATCACCACACCACCACCATGAGACAACGGGACTGTGTTGATGGTGTGTCTGCAGTACATATGGTGACCTATTTTCTCCATCTCCACCTGTGACATTACACTGTGTTGTCTGGCTGCACCCACCTCCCACCTCCCTCCCCTGCCTGAAGCTCTCTGGCACTTTGTATGGTGGTAGTGGGTCATACTACCTCAATATGCAGAGTTGCCAAGATTTGTACCCAGTCTGACCCTTTTCACAACTGTACATTTAGCTGTAATCTGATCCGTTCAAAGATTAAAAAAAACACCTCTTTGCAGAGTGGTCTTGTTTTGCTGTGGCTGCGGAGTGTTGCTGTGGCTGCGGAGTGTTGCTGTGGCTGCGGAGTGTGGCTGCGGCTGTTGCTGTGTCTGCGGCTGTTGCTGTGGCTGCGGAGTGTTGATGTGGCTGCGGAGTGTTGCTGTGGCTGCGGCTGTTGCTGTGGAACTTGCAGTGTTAGTACCAATGAAGCAACTCTAGTAATGTAACGGCAGTAGCTGCTGGCCTCAGTGGCCTGGGCTACACACTGGCACACCAGGTGCAGAGAATGAGAGAAACTAAATGTGTATAAGTTTAACCCTCCTTGAAATTAATTGACATAGTATTGATGATATTAATATTATAATATTATAATTAAATATTAATATATTGCTATATAATTGGTATAATATATACACCTCCCATAAGATATCCGTGTGTGGATTTGGATTCTGAATCCGTCAGGTGGATCTTCAGTGATAGAAAAAAACCCACAAATCTGCCCTTTTAATTTATTTATTTATAAAAATGTTTTACCAGAAAATAATATATTGAGAGTTACCTCTGTTTTTCAAGTATGTCCTGGGCACAGAGTTATGATGACAAATACTGTACATGGTTACAAATACATAGTTACATTAAGTGAATAGGGTATCTTACTATATATTTCTGAAACCGTCATATGTGTCTATGTCTGTATGTGTCTCCCTGTGTCCCTCCCTGTGTCCCTAGCGGCAATCACATTGGACCTTGGGCCAGGCCAATGAGATGGCTCTCTTGGCCCGCCCGCCCCTGCACACCTCTCATTGGCCTGAGGCGGAGTGACGGGCCAAAGGAGAGACACACACACCTCGGATCTGCGCCAGTCCCACTCTCCACCACCTCTCACTCCCGTCGTGTGTGTGTGTGTGTGCCCCCCTCACCGCAAACCCCCTGCCCCCCCTCACCGCAAACCCCCCGCCCCCCCTAACTGCAAACCCCCCGCCCCCTCTCACCGCAACCCCCCCTCACCGCAAACCCCCCCCTCACCGCAAACCCCCCTCACCGCAAACCTCAGCCTCCCCGGCGCCAAGCCTCCTCCACCTCACCACTCACACGCCGCCAGCAAAACTCCTGCCGCCTCTCACACGCCGCCGCCTGCCACTCAGCTCTTCTCATCGGGGCCCCGTATTACCGCCGGGATCGCCAGCAAGCAGTTAACTAGCCCCCCCCCCCCGCGGCCGAGCCGGGAGCACCGGGGGCGCAAGGAGGTAACCTCCCCCCCCACCACACACAACCCCCCCCGCGGCCGGGAGCACCGGGTGGTGCAAGGAGGTAACCCCCCCTCACACCCCACTGCGGCCGAGCCGGGAGCACCGGGTGGCGCAAGGAGGTTACCTCCCCCCCCCTCACACAACCCCTCCTCCCGCGGCCGGGAGCACCGGGTGGCGCAAGGAGGTAACCTCCCCCCCACAACCCCTCCCCTCCACACAACCCCCCCCCCACACAACCCTCCCACACACAATCCCCCCCACACACAACCCCCCCAAACTCACAACCCCCCCACCCCGCGGCCGGGAGCACCGGCTGGCACAAGGAGGTACACACACACACTGACTGGCTGACACACACTGAATGGCGCACGCACACACACCCTGACTGACGGCCGCTCACACACTCACTGACGCACACACAAGCACTGACTGACTGCCACGCACACACACACAACCCCTTACTGACGCACACACACACACAGAGTGACTGACGTGCACACACACACACACACACACACACACACACACATACACCGGCTGGCTGCCACGTGCATGCACACACCCCATGACTGACGCACGCACACACCCCATGACTGACGCACGCACAAACCCCATGACTGACGCAGCCACAAACCCCTGACTGACGCACGCACACACACCCTGACTGACGCACGCACACACACCCTGACTGACGCACGCACACACACCCTGACTGACGCACGCACACACACCCTGACTGACGCACGCACACACACTTTGACTGACGCACGCACACACTCCCTGACTGACGCACGCACACACACTGACTGACACACACACACACACTGACACACACACACTGACACACACACACACTGACTGACGCGCACATGCACACACACAGTGACTGACTGACGCACGCACACACACACTGACTGACTGACGCACGCACACACTGACTGACGCGCACGCATGCACACACTGACTGAGGCACACACGCACGCACACACTGACTGAGGCACACACACGCACACACTGACTGTGTGTGTGTGCGTCAGTCAGTCTGTGTCTGTGTTTGTGTTTCTGCGTCAGATTCACTGACGCGCGCGCACACACACACACACATTGACTGACTGACGCACACACAATGACTGACGCACTCACAATGCATGAAGCTGTAAAGGGGGACAAACAGAGCTGGAAAGGAAGGAGGGGGGGACTGGATTGATGTGAATGGGGGACAAACAGAGAGAGGGGGGAGGAGAGAGGAGACAGAGAGGAGCGGGAACATTACATCCCGGGCAACGCCGGGTCTCTCGGCTAGTACATTATATACAAGACATTGTATGCACAGTTAAAGATAATATATGTTATAGGCATATGTCAAAGTTACAGACCAGATTAAAATGTGAGACCGCTTTAGTTTTGAAAGAACTTAGACTGGTGGTGGCTGTGAGAGTCTGCGGTAGATTGTTCCAGTTTTGGGGTGCACGGTAAGAGAAGGAGGAGCGGCCGGATACTTAGTTGAACATTGGGACCATGAACAGTCTTTTGGAGTCAGATCTCAGGTAATAAGTGCTGCATGTGGTAGTTGTCAGGAGCTTTTTTAGATAGATGGGTAGCTTGCCCAGAAAGAATTTGAACACAAGACAGGAAAAATTAACTTTGTGCTTAGACTCGCGATGACAAATCTAGTTCTTTGAGTATTTCACAGTGATATGTGTTGTAGTTGCATTGGAGGACATAGAGGCATATGGATTTGTAGAGAGTACAGCTCAACCCCGTTATAGCGCGATCCACAAAAACTTGGATCGCTTATAACGCAGTGTGAGCGTGGCACCCGTTTTTTAAAAGCATTATTGCTAACGGATGGACGGAGACAAACAATAGTCCCCTGCACATCATATCCCATCCCCCCATGCCCATCACATCCCCCCTTCCTGCACATCACTCCCCCAGCCTGCACATCACCCTTTCTTGCACATCACATCCCCCGTTCCTGCACATCACTCCCCCTGCACATTCCATCTCATCCCCCCTGCACATCACATCCCATCCCCCCTGCACATCACATCCCCCCTTCCTGCACATCACATCCCCTGCCTGCACATAACCCCCTGCACTTCCATCCCACCCCTCTGCCCATCACATCCCCCCTGCCTGCACATCACCACACACACATATACACACACATACACACCTCACCCTCCCTCCCTGTACCTTTGCTTGGGGGGGGAGGAGAGAATGGAGCTGGTTCCTGGCCAGGGGACTCACAGAGACAGCTAACATCCCGTCACCGACTCCGTGAAATCCTCCCCCCGCCGCCCCTCGCAGAATCACAGCTTCTCTGCACAATCAGCTGCTACAGGTAAGTGTTGCGTGGGGCTGCCGCTGCAACGCCAGGCTCAGGGAGAGCAGAGAGAGTTATCCCAGCTCTCCCCTTCCAGCAGATGCGGAAACCCTGAACGCGGCAGCCAATTTTTTTGTAATCGTGATCACGGTTATAAGGCGGTCGTATTGGGTGGACCCCGAGGACTGCATTATAATGGGGTTCAGCTGTATCTAGTTTGCTAAGGTGATTTTGGGGTGCGTTGCCATATACTACTGTATGTCCCCATAGTCGATAATTGGCAGTAGCATCTGTTAATTGTTTGAGACTGGTACGAAGAAATCCGTGGCTGAAAGGAACTTGGACATTCACAGCAGAATCGGTTTTCTGCAAAAACATTGCCCAACTCGAATCATGATGTCAATGTTAATATATGGTGGGCCATGCCTGTTTTTTTTTATTTTATATAATATCTATTTTTGTGGCCTTTCTACTGTATTGCCACTGTATATGCTATGTTTACATTTTGGGATTTAAACAAATGATAGTTGATTGGTTTATTTTGCTAATTGATATACAGTACAGTATAGAAAACTGAATTGCATAACTTGTAACATGAATGGGAGTAGTAATGCCATTAATGCACGTCGTGCAAATACAGTATCAATATTGTGGGAGTGTTTGTAAACTTTTAAAGATGGGAAACGATTTTAACTAAGTTGAAATTCTCATTTGTCCAGCAACAAAAAAGATATGTCGAGAATAAGAAATGCTATATAGTGAAACACCACATTATTAAATTGACATTTAAAATCTTATTCATTATAAGATTATGTCTGATTTTGAACATGATATAACCAACAGCTTTCTTAAGACTATTTTATTTTTAAAGCCTCTTTCAAATTATTTCTTCTACACAGAATTGGTTTTCAAATAGTACATCCGATAACATCTCAATTTCTTCCCCTCAGGGTGCAGACTTGAAAGGATCTTAAATCTGTATTTCTTGTGATTTCCAAAGGTCTATTAGACTGACAATCTATGTGCCAGCCACAGCCATAGAAAATAGATAACTTGTTCCACACTCAAAAACAATGGTCAATACTACACTATCTTACAATCTGCACATTTTATAAGCATTCAATTGTTAGGCAAAATCCCTTGGTAAGGCAAGTAATAGTTAGTCTTTATTTTAGGGTAAAAGACAATATTCTGTTTGCTTATTTTGATGGAGAGGAGTAGACCTGATAAGATTATGTCAAGAAAATGTTTAAATACCCAGCTACCTGAACAAGCTCCTCACCCCTACCACATGCAGTACCTATCACCTGAGATCAGACTCCAAAAGACTATTCATGGTCCCAAGACTCAACAAAGTATCCGGACGTTCCTCCTTCTCCTTCCGTGCACCCCAAAACTGGAACAACCTACCAGAGACTCTCATATCCACCACCAGCTTAAGTTCTTTCAAATCTAAGGCTGTCTCACACTTTAATCTGGTCTGTAACTGTTTCATACGCTCATAATATATATTTTCTTTAACTGTGCATGCAATGTCTTGTATATAAATGTATACCTTGTTCATTTATGTAACTGTATTTGTAACCATGTATTATTTGTTTTACTCTGTGCCCAGGACATACTTGAAAACGAGAGGTAACTCTCAATGTATTACTTCCTGGTAAAATATTTTATAAATAAATAATAAATAAATAAATAAAATGTTAATATACCTGAAGAGTGATACACTGTGGAGTAATATAGGTGTTAGAGATTTCATTTGGGTTCAATTTGTAAATGATGATATATTTTGCTCTCCATTGTCCCCCTGAATCTGCAATAAGGCATGACTGGGATTATCATCATGCTTAATATTTACAAGGGCTTTCATTTAAATTCTCTACCCAATAATTCCAAATAAAACCAGCATGTTTAAAAATAAGCTATGTTATTATTAGCAAATGTCTCAAAACTATTTCTATAATCAGAGGTATAGTATACATTTATTGAAACTTTTATTTCAATCAAACATTCTCTGTGCCTTGATTTGGTGGAAAGATTTGCTCTTCCATACCGCTGAACCAGTTTGGGTCCAATTTAATCTAACATCAGATCATATCTAATTCTTGGCCCTCTTAATCATCACCAACAGTAATTTAACATTGTTGTCATGCTGCATGGTCATGCAGATGTAGCGTTACAGTGGGTAAGAGTGCTTGTAATAAGCCTGCCAGTGAGGTCTGGCCAGCTAATTGCCTCACAGATGCATGAATACAAGCTTGTATTTCATATCCATGATGTTATCAAACTATGCAACTGTAACTGAGCAGTGAGTAAAGTGCTGGAAGACCTTATGGACCTCAGGTAGTCAGAGGTGCTTTTGTTTAATTAGCTTTGATGGCAGAAAATAACCAGAGCACTAATGAAATCTACAGGCACCTTGGAAACTATTATACTATTTTCCTCTTTCCTGGATGCAAGCTGACAGCTGTTAACCTACCAAAACCTGTTACTGTGTCTTAAACATTTATCAAACTGTGATCAGAGATAGCACAAAACATCCAATAACTTCTGAAAGATGATTAGGCTGTTTCAACAAAGCACACAAATCTAGCAAAGGTAAAATACATCCCCAGAATGTGACTTGACATCCATGCATGTCATCATCATCATGATCCCTTGTCGATCTACTGCTGGATGAAGACTTCCCAATGATCTTTCAGGTACAGGTGTAGTAAGCATTATTAACCCCTTTAACGTTGGTTAACACAAGAAACAAAAAACATTGTTTTACATAGAGCCATGTTATTTCTTACATCAAACATTGCGGTAAAGTTAATGCAACACATTGCATTAATGCGAGCATTAACGTCTGCTGAATCTGTACTCCAGTTGCAAGCCTTTCTTTTCCATGTTGCTATTTCCTAATTTCATCATCCCATCTTACGTTTGTTCATTGTCTTGGTCTTTTCATATTCCTTGCTATCCAGTTGAGTATCATGTTGTCCAGCGATAAGTCATTTCTCCTTGCGATATGTCTGGCCCACTGCCATTTTAATTGCCATCATGTATGTTGTGATTAATTATTGTAATTGTCTAATTTTGCTTGGGATTCTATTGTCCAGCCAAGAAAAACTGATGCTTAGGTGTCGCATCTTTTTCTCTGAGGCCTTGTTTAAGAAAACAAAAGTAAAATGCTAGTCAATTCCTAAAGTTACTAAGTAGAGATGAATCTTTGAAACCACGCTTGCTGGAACTATCTTTTGGGTGGGGGTGATGTACAGACATACCCCGGTTTGACGACACTCCCTTTAAGTAGACTCGCGAGTAAGAACATATCGCCCAGTAGGCAAATAGCAGCTCACGCATGCGCCTGTCAGCACGTTCTGAACAGCAATACTGGCTCCCTACCTGTACCGAAGTTGTGCGCAAGTGGGGAGACTATAGAGCCTGTTACAAATGCGTTATTTACATCAGTTATGCACGTATATATGACGACTGCAGTACAGTACATGCATCAGTAAGTGGAAAAAAGATAGTACTTCACTTTAAGTACATTTTCACTTTACATACATGCTCTGGACACATTGCGTACGTTAATGCGGGGTATACCTGTATACACAAAATTTTTAACATACAGGCATTACTATAATGTAAAAATGTATAAACCAAGGGGCGGGGGGGGTGGTCCTGCAGCGCCTCCTGTTGCACCACACCCAGTCCCCATGTTTGAAGCTGATCCTTGAGAAAGGATATTATATCAATGTGTGCTATACATGACCTCACATTAATGTTAATCAGACCTCCTCACAGAATGTACCAACTAATGTGAATATTGTATAGTCATGACTACCTTCATATGTTTACCTGTTGCAAAATTACCCAAGGAAAATCCTATTGCTGGCTGGGATTTTATAATAATTGTTTTCCAGTTATGTCTGCCACCAGCTCTTTTTGATCTCCCAAAATTACATTTTCTTCTAATTTTCCGACTTTATTTGATTTACTTATAAAACTTTTTGCTGCAAGGATCCAAATCCACCCACATGATCTGGGGGTAGTGATCACATGGTCGTGAAAGGCCCCCCCAGTGACGTGAATGGAAGTGGAGGGGGCCCACAACTGTTTTGATCGCGTTCACCACTCCCTAGAAAAGTAGATGGTCATAAGCACCCTTTAAGGGCTAAACAAAATGTCTACTGAAAACATAGTAAAACAATGCTTAGAGTTTTCTCTCCATACACTTTAAGGTATCATTCAAAACACATCAGGTTTCCTTTATAAGATTTTGAGATGCTGAAAATCTAAAATAAACAATGTCCTTGGGCAGTTTCATTGGCCAGACATATAATTGGCCTGCAATTGGCAAATGACAGACTGCTATTTCACAACCCCTGCCTCTGTTTTGAATAATATTTGTTTCTTTTATAAATGTGGTCATAATTTTGCTTCAGAATTACCAGAAGAGAGCATTTGGTAGGAATGGATGAGGATGGTTTCAGAAATCTGGAGGGGCCTGCAGTTATTTATTAAAAGGACACATCAGGGCTCTTTAGCAAAATCTACCAGTTGGTGTAAAGCAAACTGGTACAAGACTAGTGCGCAAAAATAAAAAAAACAACTGTGCAAAATGTATGTCTAGAAAAAAAAAAAGAATTGCTTTAAATAGGATTCATAGTTTTTTATAAATCTTTTTTTTCTCTGGAAGATGACCTTTAATGTTGCATTGAGATAAGGATGTGGCCAACTTGCATTACAAAAGCATGTTTAAACAAATTTAAAACACACAAGCTTCTATTCAATATGATATGGAGCCACTTTCCATGTCAGGGCATTCCCTGAACTCCATTCAATTACACAGAGCTAAGAGCTTTCTGTGACATGTAGAAGCACATTCACTTTAATGATGTAGTAAGACTTAGGCTGAGGCCCCGCTGCACGAGCCGGCGCGCCCGCACTGCGTCCAGGCGGCACGTGTACGGTGCTTCACCGCTATCTGCGGTCCGTAGGGAGCATTTTCAAGCGTGGAGGGGCGTGGCCAAAATGGGTCGGGGGTGCGGCCATGACAGGGGGTCATGGCCATGACAGGGGGGGCGGGGGCCAAAACACAGGCACAAAGCAGCTCACAGCACTCCAGTCTGTGATTGGCTCCCTCGTGCACCATGTGACGTGTTGCCGCACGGGAACACAACCCGGTTGCATCCCCTGCTGGCTGACGCGTCACAGCGTGCAGTGAGCTTTGCAGTGAGGAGGAACTGGGGCCAATTCGGGAGGAACCCATGAGCAGGTGAGTGGCGTGCACGTGGCTGCGCATGCCAACGGATGCAGCGGGACCGAGGCCTTACTGTTCTCGGTGCCACGATTGCGTGCCGCAGGTGGACTGCACTGCATCTCTGTGTGATCAACACCCCGAAAACAGTAAGTGGCCCGGAAGTATTAACTCTGGAGGGTCCATGTTTCTAAATTGGACCCCCACAGTATTAATCCTCCCGGGTCAGCCACCAGTCTGGAAGAGCGGTGCAGAGACAGACACAGTCTCTGTGTCTCCCCAAGCAGCTCAGAAGGTAAGAAGTATTCAGTCTGGTCTGTCTGGCCTCTTGATGATGTAAATGCCCGAATAAGGGTATCTACAGAATGTCATGGGGGGGGGGGGGGTACTATAGGGAACAAAGAGTGATAAATCGGGAGCTCCCAAAGAAAATCTTAAGTATTGCAAGTGCAATAGTGAAATATAGTGATTATACTAAGCACAGTAAATACAACAAATAATTGGCCAAAAATGGTGCATAAAATGTAAAAAAAAGTGGAAGGGACTGTCTTCTCTTGTCCAGAAAGGCTGAATTGTTCTTCAAAATCCAGGGGGAGCATGGGAGAAAATCAACAGGAAAATAAATAATCTATGTGTAGGTGTCTTGAGTATTTTGTGGATATTGAGCGTCTTGTCTCTTATACAATGCCTACTCACAGTGCAGTGGGGCAGTTGGGCAGTGGGTGTAAAATCGCAACTCTTAAACGGTGACAAACAATCTTGCTTGTGTGGATTCAGAAGAGATGTACCATATGGTTTGCATGGGGTTCTTTAAGCTCATACCCCCCTTCTTTTGTTTGAACTTCCATGAAACAGCTCTTAAAGGAGGCAGGAGTGGTAGATCCTTGAGAGACTGGAACTTGCAGGGCAGCTGCAGTGAAAATGAAACAATGCTCTGAAAATATCACTGTCATGATAATATCATGAGATAATAGGTATTTTAATCCATCTGGTGCTTCAGCGGTTAATGGGCTACCATTTGGGTTTAAAGATACCATGTATTGGGTTGGATTTTAAAGGGAACTCAACTGAAGTTGGATTTGAAAAGAACAAAGAGAGGGTTTATGGTATATTAACACACTGATTACGAGATAAGGACATATGTTCTGCTAGAGATAGGTTCTCTAACATAAACAAAAGGTTTTTCAAAGCATTCCCTGGAAGGGGTTTATTGATTTATTAGCGTGGCTAAGAAAGTATTAAATCTAAGAGTGTCTTTATTAAAAATGAGAACATCATGTGATGTCATTTCCTCTGCATAATAGGAGTTACAAAACTGTAATCGTGTCACCGAATGGCATGTTCTGACATCACACACTGTATGTTTAACAGGAAGTGAGGGACAGATATTCATATGTCGCTCAGGTATAGTGGTAAGACGGTCATGTTTAGTCTTGTCGCATCTGACATACGCCCCTGAATGTATTGATGTTACTCGTGCGTGTGTAAGTATTAGTTAAGGAAAGTTAGGAGCATGTACCTACTGAGGGCTTAGTCTAAACGTAATTTTGTAGGAGATTTTTACGCTGTCGTAAAAATATCAATCTCACAGCTGATTTACGACAGGGGCTGGGTTTATGTTGTTTTAATGAGAAAGAATACTACATAAGAGAGCAAGGTTTTATGAAAAATCAGATTTCAACAGAGGTTTATTTGGGACCTGTGAGGGAGTCAAGGAGTTGAACTCCCTTTACAGGGCAGGAGACTGAACTAAGTGTCGGGTTTCCTGCAATTGATGTATAAAACTCCTGATTGAACAGGGGATAAAAGGCAGGACGTAGCTGCTTTTCAGAGTCCCTGTTGGAGTCTGTTGAGGAGCACAGACAACAAAGCTCACCCCTGCAGCGATCCAGGCTTGTTGACCAGAGGGTTTTTCCTGGCAACAGCGGGGAACCAAAAGCACCACATAGCAGAGACGCCTGCAATGATAGGGCAAAAGACTTATTGGGAGCAGCAGGACTACACCACCTGCATCTTAAGTGCCTGGAGAAATCAGAGATGCTGGACCAGAATGCACAGATAAGACTTTCTATATTGTTCCTTGGTCTTGGTACTGTTATTTATGTTTTGGGGTTAGTTACCAGCTTAGCTGGTGGCCTAGTTAGAAAGGGCTGAAGTAATGTTTATTTTGTCTTTGTTTTATGAGTTATGTTTTGCCTTAAAGGGGCAGTAGCCCCAATGTTTTAGTTTTTTTGTGGAGAATAAAACCACTCAAATATTATGGTTTACCCAAAAATGCATGTGTGGACCTGCATGTGTGCATCTGACCTTGCCTTCAGGCTGCTCCGTCAGAGGACCAAATACGTGATATCTCATCTTCTGTGCCAGTGACCTCTCTAGGATTAAACCTATAACATTTGGGTAATGCATTGTATATGGATTTCTATTTGATGTTTTATCCTTTTATTTAAAGACCCGACTCATTTTTCTTGGGGGGGGCGGGTTTATATGTCACTAAGTGGAACTAAAGGGAAGGACTCCCCTTCCGTTCTGTCATGAGTGACCAAGCGGTCACATGATCGTTGATGCCGGAGTGGCCATGGCACTCAAAGGGTTAAACCATAAAACTTGACACAAACTTAAAAAATGTGCACAATTCATCACAAAAAATGTTTGGTCTGTCTTTTGGTTATACTGGCACTCCTATGTGTCCAAACAGTTTTTTTTGGGGGGGAGGGGGCCGTGGGGGTAGGTTGGGAGGGATATATCAGCTGTTCAAAACTACTCATAGTAAATAGTTGAAACTGCGCTCAAGTGACAAGATAAGCACCGGCAGAATATGTTGCTATTGCTTCAAAATGGCAATCATTTTTCTCACAAGGAATGTTGATAAGATGTGCTTTCCTACTCCGTACACTCAGGCAATCATCTTATATTTTATATTATTTGAAAAGAGCTTGATTATTTCTCTTTACATAGAACTAGATTGATTCACATTTACCTGTCAGCAAGCACTTTTCCTGTATTATGGTTGCTGCATGATCTAAATAATGAATGCTTACTTTCAACTTTCCATCAGGTGCAACCGAGGTAAAAATAATCATTATACATCAATGGTATTTTAAAGGTGTCGTGGTCAAAATAATGTCCTTGCTAATTGTTATGGCTAAAGCCAAGAGAATATACGTTGGTTTAGAAATCACAATGGAGACGATGGCAGAACTGTACAAGCTTAAAGAAAATGGACTTCTAATGCTTTATTGGGAAAATAAATAGCTCGGGAAAGGACAGATAAAAAAGGATTAATTGAGAAGCCAAATTTCATTACCAACAGACTTGCATGATAAACTTCTTTTTATTAAGCAGGAAGTCTGGAATTGAAATCAGATTATCAATTTGTGCTTTTGTAAAAGGCTTGGCAGAGTATCAGCATTTGATATTTGCAGTAGCACCATTAAAGGAGTATAATGTACTGCCAGTTACATATTCATGGAATCATACATTTCACTGCCTTGTATTATTCTTAAAATAGACAGTGTGTGTGGCTGCATTAGTGGCAGTAAAATGAATGTACAGATCCCATTGATCCTATGGACTGTCTTTCGGGAGGTTTGGAAAATTTGAATGTGTTAAATAGGCTACATCTTCAAACACAAGGGGTTAATTGGCTGCAATATTTCAGTCTTCTAACAATGACGACCCATGTGACTACTTTTTCAGTTTCTGCTTCTAGGTTCACACTACTCCATTTGGTCCAGAGCACACATCTATTTTGTGTGTACTTGTACATGTATACAGATGCAACAACGAGTATCCGAACACATCCCTTTGAAAATCTGGGGCAATCTCCCAGTAATGCTGCAATTTTTCTGTGACATTTGTGCAAACAGACTAATGGCCCATCGGATTAACACAGCGGGGGTCCCTGGTCAGTTTGAATGAGACTGCCAGGGCCCCCCGCTGTGTTAAACCGATGGGCCATTAGTCTGTCTGCAGAAATGTCACAGAAATGTTGCAGCATTACCGGGGTATTGCCCCAGATTTTCCCAGGCAAGTGTTCGGATACTCGTGGCTGCATCAGTACACTGAAGAAAGTATGTCTGCTGTGTTCGTAACATCAAGAACGGTGTGTACTGTATATACTGTACATGTATGTCTCCAAATATTTTAAACACACATCTAAATTATAAGTATGGAAAAGATATTAAATCCATGAATATTGAATCACAAGAACTAGGGACTTATTAGTCGTGTTCACACCCTTTGTTGAGAAACCACTTAAGAAAAAGTGCAATACGATTATTTTTATTACACTGACTCTTTCAAATATTGTCCACTTCAATTCTGAAGCATATATTGTATATATTTCCGAGTTACTCCAAAAACATAAGTCTTTAAGTATCTAGTGGATATATACAAATGAGATTTTTTTATTTCTTAAAATATCAAACAGCTGTTAAAATGGCAGAAAAGTTGTTAAAACAGCAATCATGCCAAAATGCATATATTTTTTTTTACACCTTACAAGAAACAGAAGTTCATCCATGATCCCTTGATCTGTGGGAACTCAACGGTCCCCATTAAAAAGTAATTGAAATGTTTGAATAAAAAATGAAAACCCATAAACATGGTGCAGAATCCAGTGTACATCCCCTTTCTCCTACTCCTTAACGTAACCAATACAATAGCAGGTGAGCTTGCCAGTGTCACATTAGCAGTGAAGTGCACCTGTTCCATGCATTCCTACTATTATTTAGCAGTAAATTCTAATATTTGATTACACATATGTAAATGATAAAAGCAGCAATTCACCCTGGTCATATTTTTTGTATCTCCCTATTTTTCATACCTGGATGGGAAGCAGGGTTTTCCTGAAATATCAACAAGTACAATCAATGCAATTCTGTCCTCTCTAAGAGAAACAAAATAGTTGTTCAAATCTAAACTGTTACACAGGCCAATAAGAAGCTGCAACGTCAATCGTTGTGGCTTCCTGTTAGCATGCGTAACTGGTTCAAATACCAGGACTACTAGTACTACCTTTACAGGTAAGTATCTCAGAAACCAGGGGAGGGGGCTTGGTACTGAACATAATGCCATTCAGGTACTGGGACCCCCAACTTCCTATCCTTGAAAAAAAAAAAAAAGAAGCGGTAGGAAAAATTGCTGCTTTAATCATACGAAAAGATATCTGCATAAGACAATGAGCATCTAATTGTTTCTTGTGCATTCTATACTTATTGTTATATACTGTATTTACACGTACTGTGTATGTCATATAACCAAATCATCTTTCCCAATGCAATATTATAAAGGCCGACACCTCAAATATTTTTTTACATATTTATTCATGTATCCCTGATATTATAGTTCAGTAGCTGACATTTTCCTTGTTTGTTGATATTATTGGTATATTACTTCATGATATTCACACACACAAAAAAAGGCATACTTCATAAAGGCACAGTTTAGCATGATATTAGATGAATGAATGATCCTGCTGATCTGTATTTGTTTATCTCTCAATCAATAGGATATGACAGGCTGCATATTTTTTCCAAGCACTCCCTGTGCTGGAACACAGATGTGTAGAAAAGCTGATTAAGCATGCACAATGCAAGTCTACCATATTTTAAGGTGCAATATGGTTCAGTGGTTATTCTAAATCTATGGGCATTTTTCTGGCTGTAAAGACCCAGCTGCTGGGTGAAAAAAAACAAAAGTCACTAACAGCACAGACACTACTGTGTGTTTGTTTGCTAAGTACAGTAACTGTGTGTCTCCATTACCCAGACTTGATGCTTTTAGCTGTCCTGCAGAAACCTGTAGGTTAGCTATTAAGATATTCTCTTCCTTATGTACTGAAGCATAAAAAAGCACTTAAGCCAATGTTTCCAATTGTAGTAGTTCAATATGCCTCCCAATTTCTAACTTAGTCTGCTGCATATTTGACCTCTTATCTGATGTAATCATGATTGCTAAGTATATACTTATAGATATGCCCACCCATTGATGATGTCACAGATTTTTATTGGCCCTTGGAGGAAGGCTCACTCAGGTGGCCATATTGCTCTCCCAGTCAAGTAGTCTTGTCTTGAATATGTACTGTAGATGATAATTCTATTTTAAAATCCCAAAAGACTTCAATGGGGATTTAAATCTGAAAATGGCATGAATGGCCACTTTGAATGTTATAGAATTTACATAGAATATATATTATGTAGCCAGGTTCCCTTTGCGTGCCTGCTGCCCCGCGACCCCCCCCTCATTTCCTCTGCTGCCGCGGGACACTCGATGGACCCGCCGCCACTTCTGGAGGGTGGGGGCCAGTGTAGGGAGCGTTTTAGCGTTCCGGCGATCCCCGGCGGCTCCCGAGCAGGGCGCCGCCATCTTGCGGTAGATCGCGCATGCGCAGTGAGTCCCGACGGCCCTGCAGAGTTGCGCATGTGCAGGAAGGAGCGCACGAACGCTAGCCTACCAGGGAAGGCTCTTAAACGGGACTACAAGTCCCATGAGCCTCGAGAGAGGCCCCATGATGCCAGGGAGCCAATAGGGCTGTGGGAGCTCCCTGCTTGCAGGGAATAGATACATTTTGCATGCTGAGCCCACGCTAGCAGTTCTGGACCAGGAGAGCTAGGGGTAGGAGGTGAGTGCAGGGGTCTGTGACCAACTGCATTAGGCCAGCAACCCCTCTAGGCCCCAGATAGGTTCTGAACTCCCCCAGCTTGTAGTGCTACAGGGACAGGCCCTAGGTTAGGGACCCTGTCACAGTAGTACTAGAGTTAGATAGGGACACAGCGGACACTGCGCCCCCCGAGAAGAGACTTGGGCTCAAGTCTGTGCCAAAGAGACAAAGACAATCTCCAGGGTGGGATCGCCCCTGGCGGACCCCCGTGTGAGGAAACACCGGATCAGACGGGATCACCAAGCGGCAGATCCTTTTCGAAGTTGCTTGCAGGCCCGAGTGCAGGAGCGCTTGGCAGGTACCCTCATAAGTGCACCAACAAATCACCTATCCATATTCATATTCTCACATAGTGGCAGCGCTGACCACGGGACAAATGGGTTATCTGTGTACACGGTGTGGGGCACACGGTGGTGGGTGGAAGGTACACTCTTAGTGGAGTGAAAGACACTTTGGGACTGCGTTATAGACTTTGGAGTTGCCCCTAGGGGGAGTATTATTAAAGTGTGTTGTTATTCCTGCATATCATATAAACTGGTTATATACATCTCCGTGTATGTACTTATTATATATGTGGGTCCTGTGTAGGCAACCGTCTACATTCCTAGAACCCTACACAGGTGGAGGCGCTGTGAACAAGTTCGAGCTGAAGGACTCACCCCAGGTTCCCAACACGTGGAGGCTCCGGCCTCTTGTGAACCTACAGGTATATGCACCACACCTGGTAACACATAGGTAACACACACTATATCTGTGCTTGGGATAGAGGGAATACCCGTTACATTTGGAGGCGCTGCTGAGATTCAGACCTGGGGTGCCCTATTCAAACCAGTATCATAAGAGATCAGCAACATGGTAATTCCCTCACGTCAAGAGGTCCATGCGTGGGCCATCTCCGTCCTGGAACCACCTAGTTACGTCGTGGCCGTTGGGAACGTTCCAGCGTTAGTGGCGGAAAATGACATTCGGGACTCGCTGAGGAAGCTCCTAGGGTCAGATAAAGTATGGTACCGGGGCAGGGTGTTCGACTCTACTTTTTATTGGAGCACCATACTATTCATTGTGGGGTGGGACATATGCCAAGAAACGGCCCCGAACACTCTAGTAGCCCCCGAGTGCCAGCCAGAAGGCTACCCCCTTATATACTCGGATTTACCAGTAATACGGGAAATGTTTTCATCAAGGGCCCCTTCTCAGGCTCCAGATGAACCGTCCACCAGTACTTGGACACCAACTGCACCAGTGTCAAGTACCCCAAACCGGGTCGACCGTCCCCCACCCATAGTCTCCTTTACTCCAAGCGCTCTCACGGAAGCCACTAGTTGGGCTGACAGTCCGCCCTCTTCACCAGCCCCCGCCCCCCATGAGGGGAACTCCCGATCTATCAGAGAGAGGGTAACTAATGAAGGTTCTACAATGGGGGTGACGCTACCCCAATTCGTAGAAGCCATCAACATGGCCTCCCAGTTCCAAAGCTACCGGAAACTCAAAGCCTTCTCGGGAGTACTTCCCACACCACAGGGTGGGATAGAAGGGATAGACCTTTGGAGGAAGAATGCAATAAAAGTCGTAGAGGAATGGTCGTGCACTGACACAGTAAAAAGGCAGCGTATCATGGAGTGTCTCAGGCCTCCCGCTTCTACCATTGTAACCATCCACAGGGACCAACATCCAGAGTTGACAGTGTTGGGGATGGTGGAATTCCTGCTGGGAGCGTATGGACTCGCAGAAGATGAAGGAGCGATCTGGATGAAGTACTATAATCTCTATCAGAAGGAGGGGGAGGACTTGTCGGCCTTTATAAACCGCCTGCAACTGGTCTTGGGAATCCTACTCAATCGTAAATTGATTCCCGCCTCTGGGATGGATGAGGCGCTCCGTAAGCAGTACCTGCGGGGATCACGCCCCACTCATCCCATAGCCAATATGCTCCACAGCAAAATAATGGACGGGAGTCTCCCTACGTTCACCGGATTGCTGCGCCAGGTGAAAATTCAGGAGGCACATGCTTTGTTACACTCTACCGCAAACCCCTAGAGCCCCTCCGTCTCAAAGGGAAAGGGCTCTAGGAGAAGAAGGAAGAGTCTGCGTCCCGTGCATGGGGTACAAGCCAAAACCCTCTGACCAACCACCTTCCCCGTCCAAGGTTCGCCCAGAACGCCGCGAGGTTGTGTGCTATAACTGCGGTAAGAAGGGCCACTTCTCCAATAACTGTCCGGAGAGGGAGGATCCTCCAGAGGAAAAACCTCCCAATAGAGGAAACTCAGCCCGGTCAATGGTCTGCAGCGTACAAATGGCAGAGTCTGACCCAGAATCCCCTCCTGGAACCGAAGATGCCCCTTCTGACTTCGGCCCCAGTGATGACGCCTCACCAAGGGAAGCTTACAGTCAAGTAGGCCCCGTGGCCATCGTGCCTGTCATACTGGAAGGGATCTATGCATCGGCCCTACTGGACACAGCGTCACAAGTGACCATTATATACCGCAATTTCTATGACCAGCACCTTAGACACTGCCCTCTGAGGTCGACCGAACATATGAAGGTTAGGGGGTTAAGTAATGAAGACTACCCCATCGATGGGATTGTAAGGGTTCAACTGGAAATACTCCAACTGAACACCAGCAAGAAACACCCCATGCATGTAGCGGCAATGGTATGCCCGGAGCCCCAAGACCAGAGCAAGTATCCGATCATCTTGGGAACCAATACTGATATAGTACAAGCTGTAATCAGAGCATACCTGAAAGAGACCAACGAGTTGCCGCTTGCCAATTCGCTCCTAGATCCCGTCCTACGAGAGGAGTGCAACCGGGTATATGCCTTGGAGCGTCACGGGGACCTCTACAATTGTCAACGCGGACTGACGACCATATTACCAGGGGGAGTGCAACGAATGGACATCTGGTGCTGTTATCCCGAGCAAGATGAGAACGATCAGCTCTTCTCTCTGGAGAGTACTCCTGAGGAAGAAGTTCAGAGAGGGTATAGAATACTACCCGAAGTGAGAGAGTGGACGACTAAAATCCCTCTACGAACTTACGTATATGTGCAGAACATCTCCCCATTCCCGATGGAACTTGATGCCGGACAGAGTCTGGGTTGCATATATCCGGTCAGCCCTGTGGAAACAACGCTCCAGGTGAATGCGGCGGCAGCGGGTGAGCGGTTAGTCGATTTGGACTTCAACTTCGGCGAGTCGACGTTGCCAACTGAGTGGAAAGAGCGGCTGACAACCCAGTTGAATAAACGACGGGCGGTGTTCTCCACGAGTGAGATGGATGCAGGGTGCAGTCGCAGCGCTCAACATGCCATTAGACTGAGTGACGCCACTCCGTTCCGTGAACGTTCTCGTCGCATCGCCCCTAGGGATGTGGACGATGTAAGGAACGTCTTGCAAGAAATGGAGACCGCTGGGATATTGACGGAGTCTCTGAGTCCTTACGCCTCTCCCATAGGGGCGGTAAGGAAGAAGAATGGTTCCGTACGGCTGTGTGTTGACTACCGGACCCTGAGCAACCGTACGATACCGGACCAGTACAGCCTTCCTCACATTGAAGAGATTCTGAATGCTCTGAACGGAAGCCAGTGGTTCAGTGTGCTCGATTTACGATCAGGGTACTACCAGGTGCCCATGAATGCAGAGGATCAGGAGAAAACAGCCTTCGTCTGCCCCTTGGGGTTCTACCAATTCACTCGTATGCCGCAAGGTATATGTGGGGCCCCTGCTACCTTCCAACGATTAATGGAGAAGACTATCAGGGACATGAACCCCCGGGAGTGTCTAGTCTACCTGGACGACATCATTGTCTTCGGAAGAACTCTAGAAGAGCACGAAGAGAGATTGCTGAAAGTGATAGACCGTCTTGGGAAAGAAGGGTTGAAATTGTCCCTCGACAAGTGTCGCTTATGTCACACCTTGGTGACTTACGTGGGACATATCGTGTCAGCTCAAGGAATCGCCACCGACCCAGCCAAAGTTGAAGCGGTCGTGAACTGGCCTCGTCCCGAGAATGTCACGGAGCTACGATCCTTCCTGGGTTTCTGCGGGTATTACCGTTGCTTCATGGAAGGGTACTCTAGTCGAGCTAAACCCCTGAACAATCTGCTGAAGATATACCCCGAAGATACAGGAAGGAAGGCCACGTCGGCCCGTCAACCGTTTGGCATGAACATAACTCAGGACAAAGTGCTACGGTGGAAAGATCTAGTAGACTATCAAATACAGGACCCTGTAGTTAGTGTTATTAGGCATGCCATTGAAAAGAGGAACCCAGCTCTCTTGAAGCGTGCTCCCAAAGACTTGGTTGCTTTGCTCATGCGTGAAGCAGACAAATTCGAAATCGACAACGGCTTACTCTATCGGGTGGTACAATACCACAACCACCCCGACAGACGACAACTAGTCCTCCCTAAGAACTTGCAATACATGGTGTTGAAGTCCCTACATGATGAGCATGGACATCTCTGTATAGAGAAGACCTTTGGGTTGGTCAGAGACCGCTTTTTCTGGCCCAAGATGCGAGAGGCCGTAGAACAACACTGTCGCCGTTGTACTCCGTGTGTCCAACGCAAGACCCTGCCTACTAGAGCAGCGCCTATGGGCCATCTGAAAAGTTCTGGCCCAATGGACCTTGTGTGTATGGACTTTCTGTGCATTGAGCCTGATAGCCGAGGAATATGCAATGTGTTGGTCATCACGGACCATTACACTCGGTATGATCAGGCCTTCCCTACTAAAGACCAAAAAGCTATCACAGTGGCGAAGATATTATGGAAGAAGTACTTTGTGCACTACGGTCTTCCCAACCGCCTTCACTCCGACCAAGGTCGGGATTTTGAGAGCACTCTGATCCGAGAACTGCTCAAGATGCTGAACATCGCTAAATCACGAACAACTCCGTACCATCCTGAGGGAGATGACTTGCCAGAATGATTTAATCGAACCCTACTGGACATGCTCGGAACTCTACAGAGTACCTAGAAGACTGAATGGAGTCGACATATAGAACCCTTGGTTCTCGCGTACAACTGTACCCGACACGAGTCAACTGGATTCTCTCCCTACTTCCTCATGTTCGGACAAGAGCCGAGACTACCAGTAGATGTCCCCCTTGCGTATCGATGGATGGGATACACAATGCTACCCATTTCAAATATGTACAACGACTCAAAGACAGCTTGCAACAGGCGTACCAACAGGCTGAGAAATCCACAGCTAAGCTGAATGCTGACAATAAAAGGCGATACGACCATAAGGTCAAATATCGGGAACTTCGTCCTGGAGACGCTGTGTTGCTTCGCAATCTGGGAGTCCTGGGAAAACATAAATTGGCTGACCGATGGAGATGCTGTTTTTTTTTTTATAACTTGTATTTTATTATAAATAACTGCATGATATACATAGAAAAAAGACATCAGGTGCATGTTTAGCATAGCATATACAATAACAAAGGCATAACAAACTCACATAGTTTTTCGAGCCCTACTTAGCCACGTGAGTGGGAATCATCATGTGTACTGTAAGGTACTGGGTTAAATAATAATAAAAATAAAAAAAATAAAAAAGGAGGGGGGGGGGGGAGGAGGTAAAGGAGGGGGTGGGGGAAAGGAGAGAGGGAAGGGGTATCTAGAGATAAAAATACATCTGTCTCCGGGGAACACCTGGACGGCGCGGGGACTGTGTATCAACTAGCGAGGCCTTTCGGTAATATAAGTGATTGGGCGTAAGGAGTGTGAGGTTCTAGGTGTGGAGTTGGTTTTCATGCCCCCGAAGGAGAACGCATTTATTACTATTATAGCCAAATTGTGTTACGCTCTACCCCAGGGATGTCTGTTTGGGCAAGCCAAGGGGCCCAGACTTTTAGATAATTGTTGCCAGTGTCGTTAACTAAGCTCGTTAACTTTTCCATCTGGCAGATAAACCAAATACGATTCCGAATCTTTGGGATAATTGGAATATCGGGGCGTTTCCATAATGCTGCGATCTCGCACCGCGTAGCTAGAGCAAAATGTGCAATTAGTTTATTGTGTGATTTTGATAGGCCCTTTAGTGGTCTGTTCATGAGAAACAGCCACGGGTCTGGGGGAATAGTGAGATCGAATACTCTCTGGATCCAATTTCTGATCTTTTCCCATAGCGGGTATATCAGCGGGCAAGACCACAGCATATGTAACAGGTCAGCTATTCCTCCACATTGTTTAGGGCACAATGGGGAGGACAACAAGAAAAAACACAAAAGCGCACCAAGATGAGAGATAGATATTGTATTAGCAACAAATAATAAAATTAGTAACTTACATATAAAATGTCTTTAATAATCCCCGATTCTGGTGTCTATCACAGGAGTAGGGCATCACATAGGAAGTATGAAGGGTAATCTCAGTTCTGAGAGATCAGACCCGCGCGCTGGGGCTGTCTCTGTTCACTCTCCTGTCCTCCACGTGTGGTAGCGTGGTGCAGAGTGTAGCACACATGTGCAGGAACCGGGGCCTTCAATAGGTGTCCTTAGGATGCCTGTCCATTTTTGATAGCATAGAAATGATCGGAAATAAGCAGGAACGGTACACTTGAGTGTGTACTGGTGGTGGGTAGTAAAACCGCCAGCCACAACAGTCGCGACGCGTTTCGTTTAACAAAGTAAACTTCTTCAGGCGATATCTGGGACACCTGTTTAGGGGTCCTTTATAGGTCTAATTCTGTGCGTCATTGGTTAATACCTAATGGCTGCATGGCCAATCAGGCTCATATACTGATAGGGGCGGGCCACAATAGGAAGACCTCCCTGTTAGTGCATTTAATCCAGTAATGAATTACACTAATTGAGTATATATATAAGTGTAAATAGAAAGGTAAACAGACCTTAAAGGGGAGCCAAAATCATGTGTCCCAAATAGTCAAGTGCAATAAAATATGCATAGTAGTAGCATAAAAAACAAAGTATATGTGCATACTGGATAACAACATTAATAACATTAAATGACATATAAATAACTTTTAAAATATGGGAAATAGAACAAATGGAAAGGTGGGTGGGGGGAGGGGAAGAATTGAAGAAAAAGTGGGGGGAAAAAAAAGGAGGTAGAAAAAAAAAAAAAAAAAAAAAGGGCTTATAAAATGAATAAAAACCACTGTAATGATAAAGTAGCTAAAAAAATCAGATAAAAAACAGATAAAAAAGGTATTAGACCAATGTTTGTATCAAATTGCAGTATGCATGGTTTCACTCTGCACCACGCTACCACACGTGGAGGACAGGAGAGTGAACAGAGACAGCCCCAGCGCGCGGGTCTGATCTCTCAGAACTGAGATTACCCTTCATACTTCCTATGTGATGCCCTACTCCTGTGATAGACACCAGAATCGGGGATTATTAAAGAAATTTTATATGTAAGTTACTAATTTTATTATTTGTTGCTAATACAATATCTATCTCTCATCTTGGTGCGCTTTTGTGTTTTTTCTTGTTTTGCTGATATTGGTATCACCATCGGGGTTCCGGTGGAGACCACATTTGGAGGTGGGGGAGACACCTCATAAACACAAAAGCAGCAAGAGAACTGAGAGGGACCAACACTCCAAGTTTAAAGAGCCAGAGCGCGGACTGAACTTTTCATTACTGGTAATCTGTGTGACTCACTTGTTGGGTCACCCAGTCACTACATTCCTTTTTCCCATCCAGTTTACGCAGCAACTTTAAGTCTCTTTTAATAATTTTTTCCAATTTTACATATTCTTGTTTTAATTGGTTTTATTTGTGCATTACTTGTTATTGTTATATTATTGTACTGTATTTAATAGTTTTTTAACATGTTTCGCCCTCCCCTCCTACCCATTCCCTTTCCCCCCCCTCCCATTGTTCCTACCTCTTTTTCCTTTTTTCCCTCTCCCCTCCTACCTCCACCTCCACTCTCTCTGTCTTCCCCACCCCTGTCACCATCCCTATACGGACGTATTATGGCTGAATCAAACACCAGCCAATTTCTGGATTGTCTTAAAAACAGGTTTAACAAACCAGAGCTGTTTAGTAAGATATTCTCAGATATACCAATAGAAGAGGTGGCAACACCATGTTTAACTTCCCTAATGAATGAATTACATAAACTTTTGGAAAAAGAAACTAAGTCATGGCTAGAAATGGCCACATTAGAGGAGTACATAAGGGTGGGTCGCATACCAAGGGGACTTAGAGTCCTTAAACCCTCCACATATAACACAGATAGTCCTGAGTTTGTCAAGGAATGGGAAAGGATCCAAGACCATTGCTCACTGGAGCTAATGCGGTTGTTAATTCTAGAGAGAAAGAAAGAAATCATTGAAATAGATGGTAAAATAACACAAGCTAAGAATGAAATCTTGGAGATCCCCTGCCTTGACAAACTACCCCAATTGACTAAAGAAATGAATGTCAAACTAAGGAGATCAGAAAATCAGATTTTGATCAATAAAAACAAAAAATTCCTTAGAGATAAGAGGGACTATGCACTTAACATTCAGCGATGTTGGGATACAGGAAAGGAAATAACTGCAGACGTGGACCCTGCTATACGTGACACTAATCCATCTAATGTCACAGCCTTTAACCAAACTAAAGGACCCTTACAAACCCAACATACTAACCCAAAAACTAATGTTTCTATCCCAAGGACACCAAGGTACCCTAATTTCAATGCGAGACCCACCCATGAAAAACATACTAGACGGCCATCCAAATACCAGAGGAATGAAACTATGGATCACTCCGCACAGGTGAACCACACACATAGACCACAACAATCTAACCCTCATTATGCCAAACAAAATAGGAGGTATAGCAATAAATCACATACTCCTCAAAATAGGAGAGATACTAGTGCCCCTAAAAAACATACCAATTTTAGGGAGAAACATGCACATATCTCACATGCCATACCGTTGCAAAACAAGTATGAAGTTTTGAAGGATTCCAATGAGGGAATAGAGAATGAGGATTTTTTAAACAGGTTGGAAAAAATGAGAAAATCAATATCAACTTGGGACTCCAACCATCCGCCTCTATTGGGAGCCCCCCAAAAAATCACAAGGAAAAGACAGGATTCAGGAGAGGGCATAGGGGAATTAGGACAAAGGGAGGAAAAACAACACTCCCCTCTCAAACTTACCCAGATGACCCAACATTGAGATCTAAGGGCATCTTTAACTTATCTAATTCCCGTATAGACCATACATTAATGAATGTTTTAGGCAAAGGCCTTTCATTTGCCCCTACACGTAGAGTTAACAATTTTGATCTTTACATTGATTTGCAGAAATTTAATCGCAAGTTAACTCTAAGTAGACACTTTATTTCGGATCAAAGGGGTTATCAAACCACCCCTGATACCATCAATCCTATTGTACAGAAATTGTCTACAAGTGAACAGACACAACTAGTGGACTTGATGTCACTTATGGATGAGGGCATTACCAATACCAACGAAAGTATATCTATACAACATTCATTATTCAAACCCAATTCTGTTTTTCACCCTTATCATTCTAGGGGACATCATATTGATATATTCAATAAATTGGTCGAAAGGGAATTTCAAACTCTGGGACTAGGGAAAGGTTTTCTTATGAATAAGAACTCCAATTTAACTGCACAGGAAAGACATGCGCTAAAAACGCTACAATTAAACCCTAATATAATTATACGTGAAGCAGACAAGGGTGGAGGTATAGTACTCCAAGACAGAGTAGACTATTGCAGCGAAGCTGTCAGACTACTGTCTGATTCACTGTCCTATTGTAAGTTACCTAGAGACCCCACAGCTGCATTCAAACTAGAACTAAATGTACATTTGGAAACCGCCTTAACATCAGGCGTACTTAACAAAAAAGAGTTTGAATTCTTATGCTGCTCGGCTCCCACCATCCCTATAATGTACCATTTGCCCAAGATTCACAAATCACTCACGAATCCACCTGGGCGACCCATTATTTCAGGTATTAATTCCCTCACTGTTAACCTTTCTTCTTATGTAGATTCTTTTCTTCAACCTTTAGTACCACTATTACCTACCCATCTACTAGACACCACTTCACTTCTCACTATTCTTTCAGATTTCACATGGAAATCTTCTTATCATCTAGCCACTCTTGATGTTCAATCACTCTACACTTCTATTCCACATGAAGGGGGTTTGGATGCTATTGATCACTTTTTGGCACTACACGGCACTTTACCTTTTCTCCAACGTAGGTTTATTCACAGTTCAATTGAATTTATATTGAAACACAATTATTTTCTTTTTGAACACGAGTTTTATTTACAATTGTGTGGCACTGCAATGGGGACACGTTTTGCACCATCTTTCGCAAATTTGTATATGGGATGGTGGGAATCGGCCAACATATGGGGCATTGATGTATCTGCGCCGCAGTTGATTATGTGGCGCAGATACATCGATGATGTGATTGTTATCTGGGACGGTGATGATACCTCGTTTGATAGCTTCGTTGCAAGGTTGAATGATAATTTGTTCAATCTAACTTTTACCAGTGAAATAAGTCCAAGTAAGATCATCTTCTTGGACTTAGAAATTTACATAATCAACAACGATTACATAATCAACAACGAGTTACACACGAAAACCCATTTTAAGAACACTAATGTTAACTCCTTTCTACACCCAGAAAGTGGACATGAAAGGAGATGTATTAATAACATCCCATTCAGCCAGTTTTTGCGCATTAGGCGTAACTGTGCTGATATAGAAACGTTCAAGGTACAATCTCAAATACTCTGAGCGTTTCTTTCAAAAGGGCTATGATGTGACTCTTATAGATAGAGCCTACAAAAGAGCATTAAACATTAATAGGAAGAAACTGATTCAACCTAAGAATAGTAAACCCAATGGTAAACAAAAGTGTGTTTCCACTGGAAAGACACTAGTTCAACCATTGGAGAATCCAGTGACTAATGGCTCTCTTATCACATTGCCCACTTCAGATTCCAGTGAAACAGACCATAAAAATAATAAAAGGAAGAATGAGAAACATGCACCATATTTCGTAACAAAATTTAATAGTTCTCATAGAAAGATCAAATATATTTTGAACAAATACTGGTACATTTTGCAGATGGATCCAATCTTGGCAAAAACTTTACCAGAAAGACCAATGATTGTGTTCACAAAATCCGACAATCTAAAAAGTATCTTGGCCCCTAGTCTCCTCAAAGGCAGTGATTCAAACAAAAAGAAAGATCTTAGGGAGATGTTAGGCATTAAAGGTAACAACAGATGCAATAGGTGCAAAATCTGTCCACGAATGCTTACTCAGGATTACTTTAAATCTAAAGCGACAGATATTAGATATGAAATTAATAGCTACATCGATTGCGTAACCACTCATGTCATTTATATCCTGCAATGTGGATGTGGTTTACAGTATGTGGGCCGTACTAAACGTCAGCTCAAAATTAGAGTGATGGAGCACCTCAGAAATATCACTAATATTCCCAAGCTACTGGCATCTAATAAACCATTGACACATCTGTTGTCACACTTTAAGGATGTCCATCAGTGTAGCACTATAGGGGTTAAATATATGGGCATCGAACATATAACAACTAATGTACGGGCTGGTAACATAGATCTTCAGATTGCAAAAAGGGAGCAATTCTGGATATTTACCCTCCAATCCAAGTACCCGGGGGGCTTGAACGACTATGTGGAATTAACCCCTTTTTTGAGGTGAAACCATGCATACTGCAATTTGATACAAACATTGGTCTAATACCTTTTTTATCTGTTTTTTATCTGATTTTTTTAGCTACTTTATCATTACAGTGGTTTTTATTCATTTTATAAGCCCTTTTTTTTTTTTTTTTTTTTTTCTACCTCCTTTTTTCCCCCCCACTTTTTCTTCAATTCTTCCCCTCCCCCCACCCACCTTTCCATTTGTTCTATTTCCCATATTTTAAAAGTTATTTATATGTCATTTAATGTTATTAATGTTGTTATCCAGTATGCACATATACTTTGTTTTTTATGCTACTACTATGCATATTTTATTGCACTTGACTATTTGGGACACATGATTTTGGCTCCCCTTTAAGGTCTGTTTACCTTTCTATTTACACTTATATATATACTCAATTAGTGTAATTCATTACTGGATTAAATGCACTAACAGGGAGGTCTTCCAATTGTGGCCCGCCCCTATCAGTATATGAGCCTGATTGGCCATGCAGCCATTAGGTATTAACCAATGACGCACAGAATTAGACCTATAAAGGACCCCTAAACAGGTGTCCCAGATATCGCCTGAAGAAGTTTACTTTGTTAAACGAAACGCGTCGCGACTGTTGTGGCTGGCGGTTTTACTACCCACCACCAGTACACACTCAAGTGTACCGTTCCTGCTTATTTCCGATCGTTTCTATGCTATCAAAAACGGACAGGCATCCTATGGACACCTATTGAAGGCCCCGGTTCCTGCACATGTGTGCTACACTCTGCACCACGCTACCACACGTGGAGGACAGGAGAGTGAACAGAGACAGCCCCAGCGCGCGGGTCTGATCTCTCAGAACTGAGATTACCCTTCATACTTCCTATGTGATGCCCTACTCCTGTGATAGACACCAGAATCGGGGATTATTAAAGAAATTTTATATGTAAGTTACTAATTTTATTATTTGTTGCTAATACAATATCTATCTCTCATCTTGGTGCGCTTTTGTGTTTTTTCTTGTTTTGCTGATATTGGTATCACCATCGGGGTTCCGGTGGAGACCACATTTAGAGGTGGGGGAGACACCTCATAAACACAAAAGCAGCAAGAGAACTGAGAGGGACCAACACTCCAAGTTTAAAGAGCCAGAGCGCGGACTGAACTTTTCACAATGGGGAGGACCCTGGTACAAACTTAGATAATTTGAGTGGGGTGAGGTACCATCTCATAAGAACTTTATATGCGTTCTCCTTCAGTGTGGTGCATATAGAACTTTTTGCGGCTCCTAGGAATATAGCATTCCACTCTTCGTCGTCCAGTGTCTCCCCTAGGTCTCTTTCCCATTGGGTACGGAATGTAGGTGATTGGTGCTTTGAAACTGCAGGCTTGACTACCTCTCTGTATATTGTAGATATGAGTCCCTTAGTGTCGGTTTCTGCCCGACAGAGTTTTACAAAATTCGTCAATGGGGGGTATGGGGCGAATTTATTATAGAATGATCTGAGCTGGAGGTATTTATGGAATTCAGCGTGGGCAATGTCTTTTTCTAGTCTGAGATGGTCAAAAGATTTAATTTTTAGATCATAACCCTCCAGATCTTTGAGTCTAGCATAGCCTTTTTGTTTCCAAATTGAGTGATTATGACCAATAAGACCCGGCGCAAAGCTAGGATTATTCCAAATGGGTGACATCAGGGAACTTGCTGAGGTAAGTGAGTTTTTTAATCTAGATACTTCCCAAACAGATATGGAGTTAGCCATTGAGGTGAGCGGTAAAATAGTGTTTTTCCTTGATGTTTTAGGTAGCCAAATCAAATTGTTAAGCTCTAAAGGGGAGCAAGCCACATGTTCGAGCTCTACCCATCTTTTTAATTTGGGGTCGGAATGCCATTGTATGACCTGGCTTAATTGAGCCGCTTTAAAATATGACAACAGGCAGGGTACCGCTAGGCCACCCGCTAAGATAGGTCTCTTCATAGTTAATTTATTTACTTCATAGTTAATTTATTTACTCTCGGAGATGCTGTTTTGATCGAACTTTTGGAGTAAAAATATTTAGCGAAGTAGGCCAAATTATTAAAAATTCGCTATTTACATTTTTTTTTTAAAGTGGGGAAGTTTCAGCCCCTGAGACTTTTTACCTTTAAAAAAGGAAAAAACTAAACGAATTAAACGCAATGCCCATTGACTTTGTGTAAGGCAAACTTTTGGATCGAAGGAAACTTTTTTGTCAAACAAAAAAGTTTGAGATTTGTTAAGTTTGCCGAGTTTATAATCTCAAGAGAAGAGGGGAAACATCGTACAGTACGAATGGTAAATGGTCTTATCATCCAACTCGCTCAACTCGGTTTTTGCCAGCATATAAAACCCCTGTTAAAAGATAATTAGCAACTCACTATAACCATCCATGAATATGCTGTGAAAGTGATAGCACCTAAATCCTCACAACACATAGGCGCAGACACACGAAAGTGGTTAGTGATATTTAACTGCTATTGGTTATCATCCTATTCACCAAAGCCATGTCGCAAGCGGTAAAGCAGTGATAATGGATTTTGTACTGCAGCGATACATAGGTTCCCATGAGTAGCTGGTCACTTCAGCTGCTAAATGGTTAATATGCATGTTTTGAGTTTGCTTATTTATTTATTGTGTGGCGTTTATGTGGTATGTCTGAATGTGGTCTCCAGCAATAGAGGGGTTAAATACTTTGTGTCATCCCATGTTAGAACAGTGTGATACTTTATTGCTAATGCTGTTTAATGCTGATTTACTATGATTTAACGCTTCTGTGTTGGCTTAAGTTATAGATAAAGCAACACTGCTAGCAGCTCATTTATTTATATAAGTAATATTTGATAAATACATGTAGTTATTAATCTTATGTGAATCGTTTCCCTGGAGCTCATCTGTGGTCCATCATTATCCAGGGATCCGTTTCTATATCCATACAGTATTTTTTGCCTACTAAATTTACGTTACCTAAATAGTCAAAATCATGTTAGTTTTCCTCAGTTTAACGGTTATCCTCAAATCTAAAGCTATGCAAAACAGTGGCTGTTCGCCAAACTAGTATCATTACGTTACCTGTATGAACTGACACGTTAAACTATACACTGCATATGCGCATTGGGGAAAAGTATAACGTACATTACAATTAACGCGCATGCGTTCCACTCGCGTTCCGCACGTGCCTTACCTAACGTAATGCACATAATCGGCATGTTGCAAATTCAAATATATACACATTACATATTGAATTACTCATCCATATTAGCTAGACAATTTGTGTTGACCTGGCATCCACCTGTGCTGCTGGAACCGGTGTTCCTGCGAAAAACCTTCTACAGTCAAAATAAAAGATATAATGGATTCTAAGGATCTTACCCTAAAATGTGGGAATAGCCCAATGAAAAAGGCAACAATTAGATATATTCTTGTTAGCTGAACTGTGAAACTGTCACATGATATATCATGGTCAGCGTAACAAGCAAACATAATATGTAATATTGGAATATTTATAATCTGTTAATTAGAGTATGATGATGCTTCCCTCACAGCATACTTTTATAGCCATGGCTGGTCCAGACTATCTTTCTGCCTTCCTATTACATAAGTTCTGATAGCTACAGGCAGTAGCTTGCTCCCCTCATGCTGCCTCTCTGAATGACAGGGGTGGAGGTGAATGGGAGTCTGTGTACAACCAATCCTGGTGCAGACCCTGTGCCCTCCCCCTCTTAGCCTTAGGGAGGAAGTGTTCCAAATTGTTTCAGTCCAGCTCTCCCCGTCATAGGGTAGAGGAGTGGAGCTCTGAGTCTCTCCCAACTGATAGAGAGAGTCCATCTCATCTCCTTCTGGGGTACGCTGCAATGACATCCTGCAGTGGCTGTCTGAATAAAGATCCATTTTTATATACTCCTGCTTAAGTGACAGTCTATTGAGTAGGAGTATTAGACATATATGTCATGGTGGGGACTGTTTTCAGGATCCCTAAAGCCTACTGCGACTGGAGGCGCTGATGACACCAAACAGAGTCTGAGGATCACCAAAAGCCTGTCCTGTTTCCCCTTATCATTGCGGAAGCTCATCTCTCCTGGACCCTCACAGGTAACCAGCACCACACAGACTTGTAGCCAGAGCGACATCTCCCGGGGGAGCGGGGGTGGGAAGGGGGTTATGGGGAAGCAGTGCTACACGTTTAAAGTCAGAACAAGGTTTTATGTACAGAAAAATATCTTCTAATTTGCATGGTTAACATGGAGTGGAAGACAATGTAAAAGTTACTCTTCAAAACAATACTTATATCAAGGTCGGACCAACATTATATTTGGAAGATTAAGAAAAAAAGAAAAAAGAGAAGGCATGACCATTGTAGCGTACTAATTAATACAAAGCAGTTTAGTGCTTCACTGAGGGGGGTAATTTAGTATAATGGGAACTTAATATCTCTTATTAAACAGCTCACTAATATCATGTTTTGCTTACAGTAAATTAGAACCAGTGAAATTACCAGTCACTTATTTAAAGTAAAAAAAAAAAAATAATCTTGAAATAAATTCAAATTATCTTTAAATGAGCATCAGCGGGAAGAAGAAGTCTTGTTGTGCTTCAAATGAGTTGCAATCAATTTTCGTTTTTTATGTTTGCATATAATAAACCAGATTTTACTGGAATGTCTTGTATTGTTGTCTATCACAGCATTGCAAATGACATGAATGTCACTAAGATATGCATACAGTATGTACATCATTTGCAACTGTTTGAGTATTTACTCCAGATCACTACGGATTTTTGAAAAGAAATATATTCTTTTAGTGGCACACACGACGTTTCGAACTGCACAGAGTTCTTTTCCCAGTCACTTGAGAAAGAACTCTGTGCAGTTCCAAACATCGTGTGCCACTGAAAGAAAATAAAGGATTATGCTGCACACCATAATGAAAAAAATATACATACAGGGGCCTATGCAGAAACCGGCGAGAAGCCCTATCTTGCCAGTTTTTTTGGCAAATATGCTTACAGCAATTCAGTAAATGCCGAAAAACTGGCGATTAGAAGAAAATCCGCCGGTTTTTGTTTCCGGAAAAAAAAAAACTCGCCGCGCTGGTGGCGAGAAGCAATATCTCGCCAGTTTTAAAACCCGCTGTATTCTAGTAGCCCCGATACTGCAGGCAAGCGGGGACCCCTGCGGGAACACCAGAGGGCCACCGCCAGCCTATAGTACCATTCCTGTGCCTAAAAAAATAACTATGGGTTATGTATAGAAGGGGGGTTTAGGGGTTGTTGGGGGCACAGAGGCTGATTGTGTTGTGTATTGCAATGTTTATTGGGGGCAATTGTCCCCAATAAACATGCTACTGTGACTTAACCCCTTCATTGCCTTAACGGATAGCAGCTAAGGGAATGAAGCAGCATTACAGTATTTGTACTAATAGTGTACATGTGCAGAGGGTCTCCGGACATGAACTGTGTTGGTTTTATGTCCGGGGACCCCCTGCTTCCCGAGATATAGGCCCCCTTATGGGGTGCCGGTATCTCCTATGAATGGAAATGTCCCGCGTCATGTGATCGGGCTATCTCCATGCATAGGAGATACCGGCACCCCATAACGGGGCCAGTATCTCGTGAAGCAGGGGGTCCCCGGACATAAAACTTGTATCAGTGTCCAATTATTTCCGGACCTAACTGTACATGTAACAGTGTATGTCTCTTTCTACCTGTCTTTCCCCCTGTTATGCAAGTCCCTGCTAGCTGCAGGCAATAACAGGTTAAATCTGTGGGCTTGTGACCACCCTCATGCCCCTCTTACGAGTGACAGAAGTAAGGTGGTGACTCAAGGCCTGTGTAAGCCTATCTGGTATAGGTATAGACCATGAGCCCGCCCCTTCTTATTCCTCCTAGGATGGAGTGGCACATTTAGCTGAGTCCTGTATCTGCTCTGGAGGAGACAGGAAGCCGAGAGCTGTGAGTCTCTCCCATGGCGGGATGAGCGTGCTCACCCTCAGTCCTTGAGGCTGAGGGAACATCTGACTGGAAGATGACCCTATACTATCAGGGTCAAGCACCATCCAGAGGTGTAGACCCTCTGAACCCTTGCATCGCTGTAATACCATCATGCAGTGACTGCTAAGAATAAAGCCCTTTTGTTAATCATACACTAGCCTGGATTGAGTTAGTGCATGTGGTGTATAGAAGATGTGCTTCAGAGAGGACTGTCTGTGGTACTGCCAGAGCCCCTTGAAGTTGGAGGCGCTGAACACCAAAGGAAAGAACCCAGAGGACACCAAAATCCTGTCCTGATCTCCTTATCGCAGATCAGCTCAGCTCTCCTGACCCTCACAGGTATGCGCACCAACAACTCTTGTAGCCAGCAGTACATCTCACACAGGGTTGGGGAAACAGTACTGCATACAGGATTCACAATTAATACACTTCACTGAATAAACATATGCATCATGGATACATTGTACTCATGCAAGGCCTGCAGATTAATGAAAAAAATATACATACAGGGGCCTATGCAGAAACCGGCGAGAAGCCCTATCTTGCCAGTTTTTTTGGCAAATATGCTTACAGCAATTCAGTAAATGCCGAAAAACTGGCGATTAGAGGAAAATCCGCCGGTTTTTGTTTCCGGAAAAAAAAAACTCGCCGCGCTGGTGGCGAGAAGCAATATCTCGCCAGTTTTAAAACCCGCTGTATTCTAGTAGCCCCGATACTGCAGGCAAGCGGGGACCCCTGCGGGAACACCAGAGGGCCACAGCCAGCCTATAGTACCATTCCTGTGCCTAAAAAAATAACTATGGGTTATGTATAGAAGGGGGGTTTAGGGGTTGTTGGGGGCACAGAGGCTGATTGTGTTGTGTATTGCAATGTTTATTGGGGGCAATTGTCACCAATAAACATGCTACTGTGACTTAACCCCTTCATTGCCTTAACGGATAGCAGCTAAGGTAATGAAGCAGCATTACAGTATTTGTACTAATAGTGTACATGTGCAGAGGGTCTCCGGACATGAACCGTGTTGGTTTTATGTCCGGGGACCCCCTGCTTCCCGAGATATAGGCCCCCTTATGGGGTGCCGGTATCTCCTATGAATGGAAATGTCCCGCGTCATGTGATCGGGCTATCTCCATGCATAGGAGATACCGGCACCTCATAACGGGGCCTGTATCTCGTGAAGCAGGGGGTCCCCGGACATAAAACCAACGCGGTTCATCTCCGGAGACCCCCTGCTCATCTACAATATTAATCCAATTGTTATGTAAACATTTTTTAATTGCCGGCGAGACTTGTGCAAATAGAGGCGGATCTCGCTCTCTGCTGACAGATCTCGCCAGCGGAGCCCTTCTCGCCAGGGCTCGCCATCTCTCTGCCAGATTCCTCTCACAGATATGCGCACCTTCCTGCATACTGCGAGGGGAATCCGCCAAAAACATGGCGAGTTCTAAGTCTGGCGAATGGCCATTCTCGCAGTTTACTGAATAGGCTCCACAGTATACCGGTGCTGCTGGTTCATGGAGTAATTCCAGGGCAATAATTAGGAAAAGAAGGATCCAACGCTCTACGGTTTGATTATAATGCTAATTTATTTATGCCTAGTCACTTGAGAAAGACCTATTTAGGTCGAAACGTTGTGTGGCATAAATAAATTATCATTATAATCAAAACCGTAGAGCGTTGGATCCTTGTTTTCCTGAGTATTGCCACTGAAAGAATACATTTCTTTTCAAAAATCCGTAGTGCTCTGGATCTTCTATCTCACTGCTGTATACTCAGGATCTCACCCAGACAGGTTTTCCCTGAACCAGGTTGCACCGGTACTATCCTAAACGCAAGTATTTTTGCATATATTGCTCACATTGCTAATGGTGTGCAAGACTATACTCTTTACATTTACATATTTACTCAACATTTCCTCATAGTACCTGGGTAACCATACAGTGTTTCTCCAATATGATTAAGGCAAGAAAGCAGAACCAGACCATCTGAAGGATGTCACCAAATCAGAAGGCCTTACAGCTACTTTTATTTCCCTCTGCCCTAGGGAGGTCTGCAATGTACAGTATAGCTTGGAGGTGCACTTTATTGCAGGACAACCAACCATAAGTTAAAAATACATATACGTTAAATGGGGAGAAAAGGAATAATCCTTTTGGCGCTGCATTATAAAAACATTGGGCAATACTGCAGAAACAAACCTGGAGGTTAAAAATACATTAATGTTAAATGGTGATAAATTGAATAATCATTTGGTACATTACCCCCTTCATTCAAGCTTTGAGTAATGCTGCAGAAATTAAACTGTTCAGATGCTACTTCTTAACCTATTTGAGGCTAGTGATTAATCCTTCTAATATGAGAAGCAGGAAAGGGTAAACCAATATATATAACCAACCCTGAGGAAGGGCCCGTTTGTGAGTCCGAAACGTTGGTGATTTGTGTCATTTTTTCAACAATACATGTTTATTTTTCACAAACCTCAGTGCTGTCTGCTGATTCACATGAGAAGGGTATTGTATATTTATCTACTTATCATGCGACATGCACCTACCTAAATGATCTATATTGGATTGCCGGCTGTTCATCTTTTTCTATATACTGTATATATGTGTTGAAATGTGTGCCAAGTGACATTGTACTGTATCTCAAAGTTCTAATGTACTCGCAATACAGCAGCACCCAAACCCTAGTAACTGTCTGCAAGAGACCCAATGTGTAAGTGTACAGTAACTGTGTTTTATTATAAATTCTCTTTTTCTAATATTGCATGGATTATACCTGTATTTATTTTATTGCTGCAAGAACTAAAGGTATAAATCAAAAGTGTGACCAATTCAAGTTCTCTTTCTATCAAACATCTGAACAGACCAATGGAGTTATTAAGCAAGCTCTGTAACAGGGTTACGCACCCGAACTGGTATAGACGCCAATTTAAGTCAATGTGGTGTGTTAACCCGTATTACAGGCTAAACGTTTAGAAATTGTGGGCATTATTGAAATCCCTGCTCTCTGGTCAAATTTCAGGGCATTATCCATTCAGTAATAGCGCGGAATTTTTGGCACCTTCCCAAGATTTTCAGCCAATCAGCTTTAAGTTCACATACACACAGAGTGATAGCAGCTCGCAGACAGGGGAGATGATTGGAGAGGAGGCACCAACAAGGCACTGACTCCTCCCTGTGCACAGAGAGCTCCACACAAGAGACACTGAGGAGAAAGGTGTGTGTTGTGTGTGTTTTTTTTGGTTGTCTGCTGTGTGTTTTGTGTGTGTGTTTGTTGGTGTATGTGTGTGTCTGCATTGTGTGTTTGTGTACAGTGGGGGGGCTGCATTGTGTGTATGTGTACAGTGGGGGGGGCTGCATTGTGTGTTTGTGTACAGAGCGGGGGCTACATTGTGTGTTTGTTTGTATAGAGGGGGGTGGCTGCATTGTGTGTTTGTGTACAGAGCGGGGGCTACATTGTGTTTTTGTGCATATAGAGGGGGGCTGCAGAGTTTGTGCGTGTGTGGATGTATGTACAGTATAGAGAGGGGCTGCAGTGTGTGTGTGTGTGTGTGTGTGTGTGTGTGTGTGTGTGTGTGTGTGTGTGTGTGTGTGTGTGTGTGTGTGTGTGTGTGTGTGTGTGTGTGTGTGTGTGTGTGTAGAGAGGGGCTTTAGTATATTTACAATTTCTTTTTAATAAACAAGAACAGTAAAAGCACAAGTAAATGTAGAATATCATTTTGATAAAAAAACAATATAACTGTAGAAAAGTGTCTATCTTTTTATTACATTTTTAAAAAAATAGCCTACATTTAGCCTATAATAGTAATAATCCCTTAAGAACAGGACATTACTGGCCAATAATGCCCTGGCTGGTTTAAAGTCCCTCGGTTTTGCCTTAGGCTTTTAACTCTTCCAGCCAGGGCATTATAGGCCAGTAATGCCCTGTTCTTCTGGGATTATTACTTAGATGAAGCTTCGTGAAACTGGGGAGAAGTAAGAACATGTTTAAATGAAAATGGTGGTGGCACTCACTCTTCTTTCTTGTAATGTTGGTACAGACGGGAATCCTTTAAACTTCACAAGACTACAATAGAAAGGAGGTCCTGCTGCATTGTACATGATGATATTTGTTGGCGTGTGGCAAGAACCCCCTTCGGAAAATAGGAAACCAATAAACATATGCAGACAAGCTACAATATACATCTTCAGATGTACAGTATAGGAAGGTGTGTTAGGGCACATGCCTCTTTAGGGGGCACATGCCTCTTTAGGGGGGGGACATGACGGAAAGTGATGAGGTATGCACTAGAGGGTTAATGCTTAAGTTAAGAGTTGTTGGGCTCTTAGTTAATAGGAGATGATTGGACAGGGTCTAATGGTTGGTCTTAGGGAACTGAAAGGCTGGAAGCTAGTACTGTTTGGTCAGACCTTTTGGCTTAGAAAGTTTTGAGGAAGCTTCCCTCTGGGCCCTCCCTCTTTATTGTTATTTTCAAAAATTATAATATGATATATATAATAGAAATATGTATACTTGCTTAAGTTAGTTATGGTATTATGTTGTATTGCGTTAATAATTTATGTATGTTTCAGTTGTCACAACGGCAGGGTGTCCTTGCCAGCTATAGCATATGGTGGCAGAGATAGAGTTTCGACCCTAAGTGGGGCTTGGGAAGGTAGCCTTTAATTGTGGGTTTTTCACTAAGCTTTGGTTTGTTATGCTGAACGTGCCCACATGGCTTCAGAGCCAGTGGCTGGCATTTTTGGTTAAATATTGGGTTGGGTTTATGGTTATGTTATCTGGTAAGTTTACTGTATTTTGGCTGTCTTCATCCATACTGTACACTAGTGGAAGACTGGTCTATTGAAACATTTCTCCCTCAATTACAGAGGTAAATTAGAATTGTCACAGATAGTGTTAGGACCTGCAAGGGGGCCATGCCGTGTCGAGGCTGCTTTGCCAAAGATTTTAACCAAATGTCCCTTTCTTATGAGAAGACAAACAGTTAAGTTTTTAACTATATCTTTTTTGTCATATTGGATGTACCGTAGCATAGGGAATTTTTTTCTCTTGCTGTGGGGATTTTTCCCTGTGCTACATATGATTCACCTAAAAAAGGAAACAAAACCCATACACAAGGCTAGAGAGAGAGAGGTACATCTTCTATATGTGGGCAGGCACAGAGACTAGGGGTATGATGAAAAAATAGCAAAAGGACAGAAAGACAAAACAAATGAAAACATTTATAAAAAGACAGACAGACCGGGGAGAGGCAGTGTTCGTTAATACATCATATAATACCTAATACTTAATACATACTGTAAGGTACTTGGGATGAATATAAAGTGCAAATAGGGATACTTGGAAATCACATGAAATTTCACTCATAATCCTTACATGTACCCGGGTATGACTAGTATCAATGAACCCATCAAATAACATTTTATAGGATCCTAAATATAACACCGTCAAACACAGCATCAATCAGTACAAAAATGTCAATAATAAAAAAGTTTGTAAAAACATATAGTAAGAAACCCTAGAAACAGAGTTCTTAAAGAGTCCAAGATACCAAAAATAGAAGACAAAGTGCCAGGGATGCAATAATGGTAGAGGAACAGCTGGACAGAGTAATGCAGAGTAATAAAGTGAAAATGGCAATAAGCAGCCATTCACATATATTACCAGTATATCACCACTAGATGTGCTGAATAGCACCATGACTCCATGTACAACAGTCCCTTCATCCCAGAAGTACCAGCACCACCTTGCAATCCGAAATTATGCCTAACGTGCGTTTAGCCAAGGCTTTGTCAGGTGTGTGTGTAGAAGCAAGCAAAGCTGTTATTTATGCAGTAATAAGAAATAACGTAACATTCCCGGAGAAAAATACCAACATATACAGGATTAACAATAAATACAGTTCATTGAACAAACATATGCACTGTATATTTATAATACCATGGAGTTCAAAAAGAAGTATATAAATGTCCACAAATAGATATAGTAACTGATGTGGCCTGGCAGAAACCAATGAAGAATACAATAGTGGTTCATAATACAGCAAATCATTTGATGTAGTCACTAATGACAACATGGGAATCAGCATAGTCACAAATGTAAGTAATTAATAATCCCTATAGAAAACAGCAGTTCCGCATTAAAACGATGGGTGACCACCGTGGATAGGATATAAATCCAATTGCTTTCCAGATTCAGGAGTTGATGTTCAAGGTCACCTAATACCGAGGGAGACATGTTCACTGCCAAAAGCTTTAAGCTTTGCATAACTACCCGTATGTTTCAATAGAAAATGTCTGGCGACACTAGTGAAGTATTCTCCTTTTGTATGTCAAAATATGCATTCTTGATATTATACAAATGCTCCAAGACCCATCTCATAAATTCTCTACTTGTCATAAACACACCTAGCACCCTGCTATATTTCTCTGGCCTGGCATGTTAGTCCTGGTAACAGTAGGCAGTGCCAGGGTTAATCACAAGTCTGTACATGTGAGATAGCTTCCTCTGTGTCAATTAGTTGCAGCTTCCTGGCACATGTCTGGGTCTGGAAGATGCTAGAATCACATGACAGAATGAGGGCCTTGATACTGCTGCGGCCAAGTTTATTCGAGCATTTGCCCGTTCTTGGCCGCAGCAGTAGCCTGGCGCGCGCCCGAGAGTGACGGGCGCGCGCCGAAGCAGCGGAAGAGCGCCCTCCGATCGGGGCGCTCTCCCTACCGCTGCCGGGTCCGCCGGGTCCCCCGGAACCCCCTACCGCTGTCCCGCGATCGCGGGACACCAGGGCTCCCTCGGGGAGCCCCTGGACGCGCGTGCAGGGGGCGCACGCTCCCGAAGACGCGTGACCGCGCGTCGCCGAGGGGCGGCCACTAGCAAGCCGGGAAATCTCCCGGCTTGCGGATCTGGCCGCAGAGTGATAAAGCGTGTCGGTAGTGTAGATCTAAATCTGCCCACTTACTGGGGCAGAATAGCTGGCTCCTCCTCCTGTATAAATATGTGATTCATCCAAATTATTGTGTGTTCCAGTCCAGTCCCTAAGGGGGTGAAGACCTGTCCTATCCTGCCCAGGGGGGAGCGAGACCCCTTGGTTGGGAAACCCATCCATGGAGACTCCAACATATTGATTCAGGGTGAGAGGGACCCAGAGGAATTCCCTGCAGGGGATCTTTCTAGGATAGAGGGACCCCAAGGAATGCACCTAAGCAGCTTCAGCTGGAAGCTGGGCAAACCAGGCAGGTTAGAAAACTGGAAAACCCGCCTGGTCTTGATGTAACAGACAGGGATGAGCTTCGTGAGATGCAGGGTCCTAAATCTAGTTAACCAAGAGAGGCTACTCTTCTGTGAAACTGGTGGGCACCATACTCTACGTTCAATGAAAGGCGTGAGGTCCTAGTTTCTCCATTGCCTGCATGAAACTCCTATCTGGAGGAGGAGAAGGTGATTATAGAAGAATGCCCTGTTCATTGATGTTCACATAAAACCTGTCCTAATGCTACTGGTGAATGCTGATTCACTGTACTATGGCAGAATGCCCTGTTCACTAACTCTGTGTATGGACTCTAAGAATGGTTGTTCATCATAATAAACACCACCAAGCTTTGAAAAGTTCCTGGCGTCCTCTCTTCTATTTTTCCGGCACTCCACTCCTAACAGCCTTGGCCTCACCCCACACAGAGAAGACCACGAGATAAGAGGTAACCACTGATCTAACACTCTGTCACAGAGCACCACAGACATTGTTATTCATGTACACCCTATTTCTATTCAGCCGGGTGGGAAAGGGATGTTACACACATATAAAAGGTTACCGGGCCTTATAAACCATAAATTACCCCTTTCGTGCGACAATGAATATGTCCCCTAATCCTAAATTGTTTACTATTTGACCTATTCAACACAAAAATGAGTTTTCTGCATAAATCTGCAGGCCTTGCATGAGTACACGGGAAGGGCGCACAAAGCTGCTCAAACTCGATCCTGGACTGCGTGAGGAGGCCAGGGGTCCATTCTATATGTATGTGAGTCCCTTTGCTGTTTTAATTAATAAATGCGATTTCTTGTGAATATTTAACTGGAACCGTGCCTCACTCGTTTTTCTCATCACCCAACCCCTCCCCCCCCCCCCACGCATCATAACACCTGGGGGGAGAGCCTGGCTGACGCCTGGGAGTTAGCACTGATTTTCGTGCTGCCCTGGATACTGGAGAAAAACCCCCATTACGTGACGAATAGATGTGGATGGGTTAAATTTAACCCCAAAGTAACCAATTTCTACACCAACTCACACAGGGCCGTGTGAGTATAGCCTTATAGATTATATATCATTTCCCCTAACCCTATCAACATACAGCTATATCTAGCTGGGAGAGGCACAGCTCGCCCTCAAGGAGGTGATCACTAATTGTGGTTGCTTACACATGGCCGTGTAAGTATTATTATATTTACAACCCGCCCCCCACCTTTGGAACTACTGTCAATATTCATCACCATTATTATTGTATATGTCTTTCTAATCCCATGCTCCCCCATTGTTTGTTTGTTCCCATGAGTACAATGTATCCATGATGCATAAGTTTATTCAGTGAACTGTATTAATTGTGAATCCTGTATGTAGTACTGTTTCCCCAACCCTCTGTGAGATGTACTGCTGGCTACAAGGGTTGTTGGTGCGCACACCTGTGAGGGTCAGGAGAGCTGAGCTGATCTGCGATAAGGAGATCAGGACAGGATTTTGGTGTCCTCTGGGTTCTTTCCTTTGGTGTTCAGCGCCTCCAACTTCAAGGGGCTCTGGCAGTACCACAGACAGTCCTCTCTGAAGCACATCTTCTATACACCACATGCACTGACTCAATCCAGGCTAGTGTATGATTAACAAAAGGGCTTTATTCTTAGCAGTCACTGCATGATGGTATTACAGCGATGCAAGGGTTCAGAGGGTCTACACCTCTGGATGGTGCTTGACCCTGATAGTATAGGGTCATCTTCCAGTCAGATGTTCCCTCAGCCTCAAGGAATGAGGGTGAGCACGCTCATCCCACCATGGGAGAGACTCACAGCTCTCTGCTTCCTGTCTCCTCCAGAGCAGATACAGGACTCAGCTAAATGTGCCACTCCATCCTAGGAGGAACAAGAAGGGGCGGGCTCATGGTCTATACCTATACCAGATAGCCTTACACAGGCCTTGAGTCACCACCTTACATCTGTCACTCGTAAGAGGGGCATGAGGGTGGTCACAAGCCCACAGATTTAACCTGTTATTGCCTGCAGCTAGCAGGGACTTGCATAATAGGGGGAAAGACAGGAAAAAAGAGACATACCCTGTTACATGTACAGTTAGGTCCGGAAATAATTGGACACTGATACAAGTTTTTTTTATTTTGGCTGTGTACCAAAATAAATTCAAGTTACAGTTAAATAATGAATATGTGCTTAAAGTGCAGTCTATCAGCTTTAATTTGAGGGTATTCAAATCCAAATTGGAGGAAGGGTTTAGGAATTACATCTCTTTAATATGTAGCCCCCTCTTTTTCAAGGGACCAAAAGTAATTGGACAATTGACTCAAAAGCTGTTTCATGGACAGGTGTGGGCTATTCCTTCGTTATTTCATCATCAATTAAGCAGGTAATAGGTCTGGAGTTGATTCCAGGTGTGGCATTCGCATTTGGAAGCTGTTGCTGTGAACCCACAATATGTGGTCAAAGGAGCTCTCAATGCAAGTGAAACAGGGCATCCTTAGGCTGCAAAAAAAAAAAAAAAAATCCATCAGAGAGATAGCCGGAACATTAGGAGTAGCCAAATCAACAGTTTGGTACATTCTGAGAAAAAAAGAACGCACTGGTGAGCTCTGCAACACAAAAAGGCCTGGACGTCCACGGAAGACAACAGTGGTGGATGATCGTAGGATCCTTTCCATGGTAAAGAAAAACCTCTTCACAACATCCAGCCAAGTGAAGAACACTCTCCAGGATGTAGGCATATCATTATCCAAGTCTAGCATAAAGAGAAGACTTCATGAGAGCAAATACAGAGGGTTCACCACAAGGTGGAAACATTCATAAGCCTCAAGAATAGAAAGGCCAGATTAGACTTTGCCAAACAATATCTAAAAAAGCCAGCCCAGTTCTGAAACAGCATTCTTTGTACAGATGAAACTAAAATCAACCTGTACCAGAATGATGGGAAGAAAAAAGTATGGCGAAGGCTTGGAACGGCTCATGATCCGAAGCATACCACATCATCTGTAAAACACGGTAGAGTCAGTGTGATGCATGGGCATGCATGGCTTACAATGGAACTGGGTCACTAGTGTTTATTGATGATGTGACAGAAGACAGAAGCAGCCGGATGAATTCTGAAGTGTATAGGGATATATTGTCTGCTCAGATTCATCCAAATTTACAGATGGACAATGACCCAAAACATACTGCGAAAGCAACCCAGGAGTTTTTTTAAGGCAAAGAAATTGAATATTCTGCAATGGCCGAGTCAATCACCTGATCTCAACTCGATCGAGCATGCATTTCAGTTGCTGAAGACAAAACTTACGTCAGAAAGACCCACAAACAAACAACAACTGAATACAGCTGCTGTAAAGGCCTGGCAAAGCATCACAAAGGAGGAAATCCAGCGTTTGGTGATGTCCATGCGCTCCAGACTTCAAGCAGTCATTGCCTGCAAAGGATTCTCGACAAAGTATTAAAAAGGAACATTTTATTTATGATTGTGTTAATTTGTCCAATTACATTTGAGCCCCTGAAATAAAGGGACTGTGTATGAAAATGGTTGCAATTCCTAAACGTTTCATACAATATTTTTGTTCAACCCCTTGAATTAAAGCTGAAAGTCTACACTTCTATTGCATCTCGGTTGTTTCATTTCAAATCCATTGTTGTGGCGTACAGAGCCAAAATTATGAAAATTGTGTCAGTGTCCAATTATTTCCGGACCGAACTGTATATGTTGTTATTTTGCTCTTTTTCGTTTGTCCGGGACTGTAATGTAACATGTTATAATTACATAAAAGACAGCTTTGATTGCTTCTACACACCCGTTATGCAGCCTTTGCAAAACACATGTCGAGCATCATTTCCGGTTGCGGGTGGTGCTGATACTTCCGGGATAATGGGACATCAGTACACGGAGTCATTGCGCTACTCGGCACATGTGGCAGTGGTATAATAAATGCTAATAACTTCTTATAGCCCTTTTCAGTTTATGACTATGTACTACGCTCTTCAGCTGTTCCTCTACTTTTATTGCATCCCCTGTACTTTATATGTCTTCTATTTGTGGTATTTTGAACACTTTATGAACGCTGTTTCTAGAGTTTGTTACTGTTTGTTTTTTCCCCTTTTTATTATTGAGATTTTTGTACTGATGCTATGTTTTAACTGTGTTATATTAAGGGACCTATGTTATTTATAGGCATCATTGATGATAATCATACCTGAGAACACTAAAATGGTCCAGGCGAGACACTGCAGCTCTGCTCCAGGCAAACGCTGACACCAGGCTCCCTCTGCATCACTTTCGAATACTGACGTCACCTCAGGGGGCGTGTTGGATTTCCTCCAGCATTCACCAGTCAATGGTAATCATCAGCTATCCTATCACATTATTGATTTGACACTATATATTTTTTATTTTTTTTATCCCTTTCTATACCCTGGGAACAATTGCGCTTTTGGATCTTAGAGATCCTGGAAAAGTCTTGTTTTAAAAAGGCTGCATCATTTCCAAGTGTTGTATTGATTTTTATTGATTTTTTAAAATCTGTTTTCACTATTTTAAGGGATTTCTTCATTTTCACTCATTTATTTTAACTTGTTATGAGTGATTTACACATTTTAATCATTCAAATATATGGACTACTGTACAAGTAGAATGTCATGTAATTCCCAAGCATCCCTATTTGCACTTTATATTCATCCCAAGTACCTTATGTATTATGTGTTATGTATTATATGATGGGTTACAATTACTGCCTTGCCCGGTCTGTCTGTCTTTTTTAACACACACACACACACACACACACACACACACACACACACACACACACACACACACACACACACACACACACACATATATATATGTAACGGGTCTTGGGCCCCCACCCAATGTCATATTGGCCCCTGTGGTCTATCCAGCCCCCCATTACATGGTCGTGTCTGGTGGTGCACCTGTCGGCAACAGGACTCCTGAGTCTCCCGCTTGATGGTATTCGGGGATTGCCAACCCAGACAGGAAGCTGAGGTAGTGCGTGAGTCCTACCTATATCACGTGCAGCGCCTCCACCTCATCAGGATCTCTGCATCCGCAGGGAGATGGGTCTGATGAGGAACTCCTTATTGGTGGTGACTTCCACTCGTGAGTAACTTCACACTCACACAGTGGGGTTGTCTTTGAACAGGGCATCTTTATTGATGTTGATATGGACAGACTGCCCCTTGCAGCTTGTAGCTCAGCCGCACATCTATCCGTACTGTCCCTTGAAAAGGTATGCCCTCCCAATGGAGTGGGATCCCCTCTCCCCGTAGGGAGATCACCCCTGTGCCAGGTCCCTGGACACAGTGTGGCCTTGTCAGGCTTGATGTAGAAACGGGCCACTAGTTACTGCACTAGTGGGCCCTTCATTTCCCAAGTCTCAACACAGACTTGTTCCTGGAGCTCTCTCCACTGCTCTCCATCCAACTCACTAACTTTGGGCAGTGCTGTGCCTTATATACCTCAGGAAACAGGCACATCTCTGACGTCACTAACTGTGGACTCAGAGCATGTAGCCACTCCCATCCATACATAGGGCACCTCACCAGGGTGTGAGGGCAAACCTCCATGATTACTGCTGGCATCCCTGTAACTTACCAGGTTTACTGCCAGCAGGAGAGACAACTGCAGACCATTTTACATGCATGGCTACATATATATATATATATATATATACTGTATGGTTTTGAAGCAAAAGGTCGCACTGTGTGCTCATTTGCATGTCACTTCCCAGAATCCCTTGCTGCAGTGGAAGCACTGTAAGCTGGGTGATAATGTTGAAACAATAGGAAAAAACCTGGCGCTTACCTTAAGCTTAATATATGAGGTGTGCTTACAATGTGGCAGTAAGTTAGACCACGGCTCTATGACAGATGCTTTGAGCCAGCATGGAGTTCCCCTCTGCTGCAACCCCAGGGAAGGGTTAATCCGGAACCCTTTTAAAGATATAGAGACATACAAGCAATGGGGGAGCGTGGGATTAGAAAAACATTTGACAATAAAAAACAATAAAATACAATAAAATTAATGTGGTTACAACAATATTGCTGGGGGTTGGTGAAAATATTAAATACACTTACACGGCCATGTGCAAGCGGACACGGTAATGTGGTTTCTTTAAGCAATTCCAGTCACTCCCAACAACAGGTAATGGTGGTTTAGAGGGTTTTGAAATAAATATATAAATATATCTGTACTCACACGGCCATGTGTGAGTCCTTGCAGGAAATTGGTAACTTTGGGGTTAAATTAACCCATCTGCATCTCCCCCCAGTGTAGACTCTTCTTTGTTTGCAACCAACGTGGGATTCTAACTCCAGTCTTGGGCATCAGATGGGGACTCTCCCCAGTGGTGGTAGTAGGGGGGGGGAGTAGGTAGAGAAAGTGAGGCACGTTGTCAGTGGGGTTTAAAACACATTTATTAGTTTTAAAAGCAATTGGTACAACAAGACTCACATACATACATAGTGGTTGGACCCCTGGCCTCCTTGTGCAGTCCAGGATACAGTTTAAGCAGCCGTTATTGCCAATCACGCGTCCGTGATGCAGGAGGAAAAAAAAAAAAACTTTTTCTCCTTATCTGCAATGGCTGCCTGGTTGATCCGGCTACGGGAGCCACGTTGGGCCAAATTCAGCAGGAACTTTAGAGCTACGCGTTTCGTCGAATCATCGACTTCCTCAGGCTCATATATGAGCCTGAGGAAGTCGATGATTCGACGAAACGCGTAGCTCTAAAGTTCCTGCTGAATTTGGCCCAACGTGGCTCCCGTAGCCGGATCAACCAGGCAGCCATTGCAGATAAGGAGAAAAAGTTTTTTTTTTTTTTTTTTTTTTTTTTTTCCTCCTGCATCACGGACGCGTGATTGGCAATAACGGCTGCTTAAACTGTATCCTGGACTGCACGAGGAGGCCAGGGGTCCAACCACTATGTATGTATGTGAGTCTTGTTGTACCAATTGCTTTTAAAACTAATAAATGTGTTTTAAACCCCACTGACAACGTGCCTCACTTTCTCTACCTACTCCCCCCCCTACTACCACCACTGGGGAGAGTCCCCATCTGATGCCCAAGACTGGAGTTAGAATCCCACGTTGGTTGCAAACAAAGAAGAGTCTACACTGGGGGGAGATGCAGATGGGTTAATTTAACCCCAAAGTTACCAATTTCCTGCAAGGACTCACACATGGCCGTGTGAGTACAGATATATTTATATATTTATTTCAAAACCCTCTAAACCACCATTACCTGTTGTTGGGAGTGACTGGAATTGCTTAAAGAAACCACATTACCGTGTCCGCTTGCACATGGCCGTGTAAGTGTATTTAATATTTTCACCAACCCCCAGCAATATTGTTGTAACCACATTAATTTTATTGTATTTTATTGTTTTTTATTGTCAAATGTTTTTGATAATGTTGAAAGGCAGGACTGCAAACCTGTCTAAGACATGCAAATGAGCATACAGTAATATTTCCATTTGCTATATGCTTTACTGTGGAGGGTTTTTGTCACTTTTTTTCCCACCATAACTATATATTATTTTTTTGTCTTTCTGTCCTTTTGTAGACTATATAATAAATTGATATTTTTTCAAAATACTTTGGTATCATTATCCTCTGTTCCCTATAGTCTCTGTACCCACATATAGAACATTTCTCTCTCTCCAGCCATGTGACTGTTTTTTTTTCTAGATATCTATTTTATATCTTCTGTGGAGTACCCCCTACTTTATTTAATGTATATCCATATCATCACCATCATTAGGAGTTGACTCTATATATATATATATATATATATATTAAGTTAATTAAGATGTGCATTATTGCTGCTCCTAAACATTTGATACGCTTTCACACAAGAGGTTGGTGTACAAAATAAAGAAAATTGGACTCAGTAATAATATATGCACCTGGATTGAAAACTGGTTAAAGGACAGACAACAGAGGGTTGTCATAAATGGAACTTTTTCAGGTTGGGCTAAAGTCGTGAGTGGAGTACCTCAGGGATCGGTACTGGGTCCCCGTTTTTTAACTTGTTTATTAATGACCTTGAGGTTGGCATCGAGAGCAAAGTCTCCATCTTTGCTGATGATACTAAATTGTGTAAGGTAAGAGAATCAGAGAAGGATGTAATTTCTCTTCAGAAGGACTTGGAGAAACTGGAAACATGGGCAGGTAAATGGCAAACGAGGTTTAATACAGATAAATGTAAAGTTATGCATTTGGGATGCAAGAATAAAAAGGCGACTTACAAATTAAATGGAGATATATTGGGGGAATCCTTGATGGAGAAGGATTTAGGAGTGCTTGTAGACTGCAGGCTTAGCAATAGTGCCCAAAGTCATGCAGTAGCTGCAAAGGCAAACAAGATCTTATCTTGCATCAAACGGGCAATGGATGGAAGGGAAGTAAACATAATCATGCCCCTTTACAAAGCACTAGTAAGACCACACCTTGAATATGGAGTACAATTTTGGGCACCAATCCTAAGAAAATACATTATGGAACTAGAGAGAGTGCAGAGAAGAGCAACCAAATTAATAAAAGGGATGGACAATCTAACTTATGAGGAGAGGCTAGCTAAATTAGATTTATTTTCATTAGTAAAGAGGCGTCTAAGAGGGGATATGATAACTATATACAAATATATTCGGGGACAAAACAAGGAGCTTTCAAAAGAACTATTCATCCTACGGGCAGTACTAAGGACTCGGGGCCATCCCTTAAGGTTGGAGGAAAGGAGATTTCACCAGCAACAAAGGAAAGGGTTCTTTACAGTAAGGGCAGTTAAAATGTGGAATTCATTACCCATGGAGACTGTGATGGCAGATACAATAGATTTGTTCAAAAAAAGGTTGGACATCTTTTTAGATGGGAAAGGTGTACAGGGATATACCAAATAAGTATACATGGGAAGGATGTTGATCCAGGGATTAATCCGATTGCCAATTCTTGGAGTCAGGAAGGAATTAATTTTTCCCCTTAATGGGGTTTTTTGTTTGCCTTCCTCTGGATCAATAAGTAAGTATAGATATAGGATAAGGTATCTATTGTCTAAATTTAGCATAGGTTGAACTTGATGGACCTATGTCTTTTTTCAACCTCATCTACTATGTAACTGTATATGATTCACCTGTCTTGTCCCAATTTTTGGGAGAATCTAATTAAGTTTTAGGCGCCCCATTATCATCCAGTGGATGCCACAATGGCTGGCCCTTATGACATCCATAAGACATCATTATTTACTTGTTACAGTATCTCCCCTGGAAAACAAGCAATGAACGATCCCTGTGCGCTGTGATTGGAACCAAAGAGGTGGACCATACTCTTCTGTTTGTGTTATATGGGGTTATATCACGACCATCTGATTGCTACAAGTGCAACCATATCGCTGCAATGTCGGAATGCTTGTGGGACTTCCAGGATGCTAATGGTTAAAAGCCACAATTACTTTTTCACCCGCCGCTGTTGCATTTTTCCTGGCTCCATAGTTACTTCCAATCTGTCACTCCTTTTTTTCAATATTTTAATGTAGATTGTATACAGTAAAATACCATGTAATACAAAATGCATAAACAGGAACGAAGGGACAAATGATAAAATGTTGTGCTGTCCTTGCACAACACTAAAAACTAAATTTAAAATCAGCCCAAATAGATTGATTTGCTGTACATACTGTATATTCATATGTCAGATGTAAGGGCCGTGATCTAAAATACATTGCATCATAATTAAAGCCACAATTTATGATTGTATATTGCTATTTCAATGTATAGGTGCAGTGATTATTCACCTGATCTCCCTATCTAATTTTGTTGTCCAAGTAAATTGTATTACTGGGTCTTTAGCAAAGTTATTCTAATTCACTAGGCCACTAGGCCAATTCCAATCCTCAAGTCCCCCCAACAGGGATTAAGGACATCCCAGATTCAGCACAGGTGCTCATGATTGACTGAGCCTCTGATTGAGCCACCTGTGCTGAAGCAGGGACTGATGGAGCCACCTGTGCTGAAGCAGGGATACCTGGAAAATCTGTCCTGTTGGAGTGTCTTGAGGACTGGAGTTGAGCACCCCCTGCACTAGGCCACTCATTTTATATATATATATATATATATATATATATATATATATATATATATATATATATATATATATATATATATATATATATATATATATATATAAAAGATACTGTGGGGCCTATGCAGGAAACTGCGAGAATTGCCATTCGCCAGACGTAGAACTCGCCATGTTTTTGGCGGATTCCCCTGGCAGTATGCAGGAAGGTGCGCGTATCTGTGAGTGGAATCCGGCAGAGAGATGGCGAGCCCTGGTGAGAAGGGCTCCGATGGCGAGATCTGTCAGCAGAGAGCGAGATCCGCCTCTCTCTGCACAAATCTCGCCGGCAAATAAAAAATGTTTACATAACAATTTCATTAATTTTGTAGATGTGTAGGGGGTCTCCGGAGATGAACCGCGTTGGTTTTATGTCCGGGGACCCCTGCTTCCCGAGATACAGGCCCTGTTATGAGGTGCCGGTATCTCCTATGCATGGAGGTAGCCCGATCACGTGACGTGGGATATTTCCATTCATAGGAGATACCGGCACCCCATAAAGGTGCCTGTATCTCGGGAAGCAGGGGGTCCCCGGACATAAAACCAACATGGTTCATGTCCGGAGACCCTCTGCACATGTACACTATTAATACAAATACAGTAATGCTGATTCATTATCTTAGCGGCTATCCATTCCCCGCAGGGGTTCCCGCTTGCCTGCAGTATCAAGTCTGTGCCCCAAAAAAATAATTAAAAACCACATAAATACTTTTACATAAATAAGCCCCGCCCCACCCCACTACCCACCCCCGTGAGGCATAACCACCATCAACCCTACACACCGGGAGGCCTACCCTCCCTCCCTTGGGGACAATACCCCCCACCCCCAATACCCACATTCAAAACAATACACACACCCGCAATAAACATAACAATTATTAATAAACTATACATAACCCACCCACACCGTATAGAAAATATATTGTGGTGTTACTTAACCCCTTAATAACAATAACGGTTAATAAGCGCTAAAGTTATTAATGGGTTAAGCCACCCTGCACCCATTCATTTGTAGAGTGGCTTCATCATTCACATAATATATATATATTTATATATTTAGTTCATTAGGTAATGAAGTGGGCTGTTAATGCATTCTTCCTGCTTCGGATGCATGGGGGGGGGGGCGCTTCAGTGCTGATATTACTGGGTATCAGCTCTGGAGCCCCCCGGCATAAATCCGAGGCAGGAAAAGGGCCTGACTTTTTTCAATGTCCCGTATCGCCGCTCAGCACCAGCTTTTTGCAAACTTTTGTTGGTGGAGAGATTTGGAGAAAATGTCTCCATTCTGGAGCGCCGATCAGCGCCGAGATGCTGATCGGCGCTACTAGAATACAGCGGCGAGATATTGGTGAGATATTGGCGAGATATTGCTGGAGAGATATTAAAACTGGCGAGATTTAAATAAAAGATAAAATAAAAGATAATTAGATAAAATAAAACTCGCGCGGCGAGTTTTATTTTCCGCCAAAAATATACGGCGGATTTTGCTCATCTCGCCAGCTTTTTCGGCATTTACAGAATTGCTGTAGGCATATTTGCCGAAAAACTGGCGAGATAGGGCTTCTCGCCGTTTTCTGCATAGGCCCCTAAGTCATTACTATATTTGAACAACCATCTTTATAAAACCATAGGAAAGTAGAACTAATTTTGGACACACCTGGTTGAATATATTCTGTTTATTTAAGAGCTGCTTGCCTCCCTCCTATTTGAAGTTGTTTCTCCTTTTTGCCTTTGCACACTCCACAGAGAATATACAAGGCAGTGAAGGAAATACATTTTCCAATACACAAAAAAACAGTTTTTACCATTAACTGGGAAGAGGAATACAGACATCAGGCTATCACTTGAGAACGAACTAATTTGCAGCATAACAGGTTTTGGGGGCCCCCTGCTGAGGAGAACAGTGTTAGATATCCATAATATTTGTTGATGGACGTCATGCCACTCCAGCTGTCAGGAACACAGCTGTTGTGTTTCCTTCCGAGTGATCAGTGCTGCTAGTGCCCTCCAGCTACTGTGTTTTCTGATGAGGTCCAGTGGAGAGTTGCAAAAGAACTGAACACTTGACTTCTAATGGCGAATGCAAAACAAAGATTTCACAACAAATTGCATTTACACGGCTACCCGATGTCACCGGATGGTGTGGGCTGAATTTGGTCATTGTACACGACTCTGAGGAAATCACATTGGACCAGCTTCTCCCGGCGACTGTTACTGTAGTGTGGGGAGAGTTTTCACTGTATTGGAGAGGAGAAGTGCATGTCGTGCAGACATTTCCTTGCATAATTTATCAATAGCACAGAAAAAAAGACGGAATAAGCAGCTCGGAGCCTTGCTTCAGCTCACCTCAGAGACAAGCATGTTTATTAGAGAAAATGCAGAGGGTGCGAGTTCGTCTGACTGCGCCAATTTTGTACATAGCTGAAAATGTGATCATTATGTTGATTACTGCCAGACAAAACACGCGTATAATATAAATGGCTCCATAGCTAAATGTCTTTATTTTCATACTTCTTATCAGTAGCCTAAACCATAGAATTCTCTGGAATAAAAAAAGATGAAGAAAAATCTAGCACAAAAAAAAAAACTTATTGAATTTGTGCATAAGCTATAAATGCATAATGTATAAATATATTGTATAATTACATGATTAATAATTATTGTATAATAACATGATTAATAATTATTGTATAATAACATGATTAATAATTATAGTTTCAAAACAACATAAGTAAACCTTCATGCCATATTAAAATCAACATTTAACTAATCATATTGTTACAAAAGAAAATGTCTAGCATATCCATTTAATTTGCTAATTTAATGTTTTAGGTAAATAAGGGGCATTATTAAGTAATGCTTATTTAACCTCATGTTTCTTAAAAACCCTCTAACATACATACTTCGTCCAAAAGGACTTAGGCTGCGTTCAAACAGAATGCTACCGTGCTGCGCTTCCCTGCGACATCGCATGCGAGTCTCTGTCTGCTGGGTGATGCGTGTTCATCCCCAGCAGACAGAATGACACGATTGGAGGCGGGATTTAAAAAAACAAACAAAAAAAGTGTGTGTTTCTGATTGGCTGGCGAAGTACACGTGACACGGTTGCCGCTTGAAATGACAACTTCAGTTGTCTCCTTCAAGTTCAGCGGCGTCAACGCTGTACTTCGCCACCGGGTGTCGTTTTCTGTTTGAAAACTCACACACCCCGAAGCGCAAGAGTGGCGAAACGTCGCATCACATTCTGTTTGAACGCAGCCTAAGCATTTCAATACATACTGTATGATACTTATGCACAGATGTAGCAGATATCACAGCTCTTGCTAAAGCGATGCATTGGGTTGTCTTAATGCTGGCATGGTTTTTAACAATAGTGCTATTGAAAACAGTGGTCATGGAGATAATGCACGTTATTTTTTTTTTACAGGCTATTTTGTGGTCATGGGGGAAAATAAGGCTGCTTCATCCGTAAATTGATGTGTAAAATATGCAGTGGCAGGGGGCATAACGAAAACGTCACAGAGCTTGTTCGCCTTTATTGGCTGAACCAGCTCACGTCACACGACTAGCCGCAAATTTCAATTCAGGTTCAATTCGGGTTCTGGCGGCAAAATGTTGCAGCGTCAACACTGCACTTTGCCGCCGGTGGAGTTTTCAGTTTGAAAACTCCAACCGAACAACCCGAATTTGCGACGGAAGTGCACACGCACGTCAGAGCGAGGCCTTATGAACTCTCCCTAGTCTAACTTAACGTATGAGAAGTAATCACCTTACTACACATTTTGAGATATTTGTTGTGAATATTTTTTTCTAGCTGTTGATTTTTAAGAAACAAATATTTCAGTGATGAAAGTACCATACATTTTCGGACATTTTCTGGCAATTACTTTCATTTCAGGCAGGCAACAGCGCAAAAAAACCATAGTGTAGTATATTAAAAAGTCTATTTATAAGATAAGGGTGAGTGTTGCATGTACATCAATATACAAATTAAACAGCATGACATGTTAGGGACATGTTACCACTCGGCGGGGACAGCAGGACACGGGCAGGTGTAACTTGGACGTCCTCCCTCTGGCTGCTGGTATCCAGGAACGGAAGTTCCTTCATTTTCTATTTCTACCCCCATTGCGGCTTTATTTTACTGCATTTGTTCTGTTTGGGACTTGCTCGGGACTTTCTCAACCACTCGATACGCTATCATTGAGGAAAGACGCAGTGAGATGCGACCGGCCGAGAGACGCCGCCAGATGACGTCAGACGCAAGCGTGGACTAACCCGGAAGCGACTAGGAGATCACCCCTTCCAAACCGCCGGCTGAATTATCTTCAGCACACGGGAAGGCTTCTTAAAGTGGAGCTGTACTTACCGTTCCTGGATACCAGCAGCCAGAGGGAGGACGTCCTAGATACATCTGTTCGTGTCCTGCTGTCCCCGCCGAGTGGTAACATGTCCCTAACATGTCATGCTGTTTAATTTGTATATTGATGTACGTGCAACACTCACCCTTATCTTATAAATAGACTTTTTAATATACTACACTATGGGTTTTTTGCGCTGTTTTCTTTCTGTTTCCATTTAGCCTGGTGTGCTGAGCCATCCTAGTTGAACAGCAGCATAAAACCTCACCCCAATCAGGTTGTAATTTTTTATTGTTTAAGTCACTATCACTTATTACTGATCACTAATGAGCGCAGGTTATTTTTGTTTCATTTCAGGCAGGCGCTTGTAAAAAAAAAAAAAGATCTAAGATTAGCTTTTAGATTAGATAATTTTTTAAATGAAAATTGTGATAAAATATTCTCCATGAAACATCACCAGATGTTCATTCTCTAGCTAATTGTTCGCATATGAAAACTTTTTGCAAAGCTCTCACCACAGTTTGGCCCCTGGAACGTATTCCTAATAGTCTTCCAATTTAGTGCATTGAGTCTATTTGTGAAACACATACCATAGCAAGTAAGGCAATAGTAACAAAACTATCTAAATAAATAATGGTCGATACATTTTTACTGTTGTATGACTTGTATGTCTCTTTATTTTGAACAATCACCCTAAAAGAGTATGGCCGATATTTACTAAGTGGCACTTTTCTATAAAGCATGTTCAAATTCCAGAAGACACCTCATGGGCCCTTCAAGTGAAAACACCATAAGGTACCCTCTGGAGATGGACAGTGTTTTATGGGATAGCAGGGCTTAGTAATATGGCCCTATGTCTTCAAATGCTTTTTAAATCATTTCAGGACACACAGTTGGCAGCATTTACTGTAGAAACAATTTTGGGAGAAAGACAGTATAGTACTGAGGTCAACTACACAGTATTTTAATAGTTTCCAAAGTCAATAGTTTGCTATCATTGTACACGAGAAAAAGTGCATGTGCATATGCAACATTTCTATACACATTGCAGTAATTATATGTGCAGTTCTACAGTATTTATCTCTTTAAAACTATTGGAAAGGTAATTCATGACTTAAACAACTAGACCAAAATAACATATTTACTACTATAACCCATATAAAATGTTTGGAAGCATCATTTCAGTAAATATTCTTTATCATCCCATATAAGCTATAAGCATATAGACATTTAATATTTTTTCAGTTCTACTATTTTCGGATGACAGTTAAAGAACTGCAAATGTTCTGCTAAATATAGCCTAATAATGACTGCAATCGACATGATTTTCAGACTGTGGTACACTTTTTATTTGCATATTTTTGGGGGTAATTTTTGTCAGGTTTAACATACAAATCATATGAAATATGAGCTTTAAAATCAAAATGCACTAAAAAAAAAAACATAGCCACAATAATCATACAAGTTTCCTCTGGATCCATGCTTTTAAACAAATATTTATACTGGGGGATAGTACTCATTGGTTAGCATGCTTGACACTTTTGTTTAATTGATTAGTCTAGAATTTGAATTAAGATAAAAGTGTCCAGAAGAAAAAAAAACTTTTATTATTATGATTCTTCCACTTAAGAATTAATATCAACTGGTATTATGTATAGATTATACTAAGTCACAACAGCCATTTCAGCAACTCAAGGAGATGCACCTCAAGAAAACAGTCAATAACGGGGAATCATTTTAGGCAGGATAAGGTACTGGGTGTTCACGTTTTGGAATTTAGATTTAGAGTTCATATAATATATAATATTTACATTTTCACAACTAGCCGGGTTCTATGAGAAAGGCATAAGCATACCTCGTTGGCGAACCTGGGGTCGTGGGTGTTTGGAAAGAAGAGAACTCTGCGGAGTGGGGTGTTGGCCATTTAAGGATCCCCTTCATTACTGCATCAGATGACAGCCTATCAGTATTATTCATAGTCTATGGTTTATTTATTTATTTTTTAAGTGAGCATTCACAGCTACTTACTGTAAGTAAGGTTATCCTCGGTTACCCAACATAAACGGGGCCGAGACCATGTTGGATTACCGAAAATGTTGGCTAATCAGGAAACATGAGGGGGGAGTGAAACAAATCAAATATTAACGTCATATAAGTATGTAATATATGTAATATATTAAACGCAGTACAGTACAAGTTGTATAATACACACATACATACACATATGTATTAGGTTTATTAATACAGTACATCATTATTCAACAGTCATTGCTTAAAGAAATGCATTACGCAGCGAGCGGCAGGAGCAGGGCGGGTGCGCACGCAGATGTCGGATTTAACAGAAGGTTGGATAACTGAAGGTTGGATAATCAGAACTCTACTGTAGTGGTATCAGTGACAAGTACAAATGTTAGAATACTCATACTGCTGCCCACAAGGAAATAAAAGATCCCAGATGCTCAGAATGACATGACAATCCCTCAAAGCCGTATTCTAAGTGGAAAGCGTTCATTAGTAAGGTGGCACTGCTATTCATTGTACTGCTCCGGCCTTTAAAACCAACAGTCACCAATGTCTATGTGTTGAAATGCACATTAATACCACAGCTCTAATAAGGAGTCAGGAAAGAGCCTCAAACAAGTGGCATGACCACTGTCTTACAGCACATATATTACATTGATCGCAGACTGAGCTTCAAATAGATCATTTGTAACAGACCAACGTGTTTATTATACAGTATTTATTGTAATGCTTTACATTATTTTATTTTTTACAGAAGACTAAAATTAGCTTAGTAACAAAACATTCACAAACATCACATTACTAGTGTCTATCACCTTTGATCTTTCTTCTTGTGAGATTACTTCTTTATATTGTTTAGTAGAAGCTAGAAAATAAAGAGGTCTGTAAAAATAAAAAAAAACCTGCGTAGTGATTAAGTGAGTTAAGAATAATCATTTCTTCCCAGTCAAATTTACTTTTATTATTTCTGTTTTCACAGCCAACACAGTTTCTGCAAATGCAGTTCTGGAATACTGCCTGATTTTTATGCATTGCTGCAGTAAAGTGCCACGAAAGGAGATTTACCATTTAACAGCATTAAGGAGTAGGAGCCCAATTTTCCAATAAAGCCTATACCAGCAACAGCATAAGACTGTATTTTTTTCTGTGGAAAGACAATTTCTGATTGTGTAATCTATCGTAGATTTGAACATATTTAACTCAACTGTTTTATTAGGATCTCTATTTAATCTGCCATGAAGCTGCTTCTCCATGTCAGGGAAGCATCAGATCTTCATCTAAAAAAATGCATTTTTTTTTCAAGAAATTGGCAACTTTAGTAATTGTTGGAGCAAAGGCTATTTATTAATTGACACCAAAAGCACAAAGTGGAGAGTGCAACGCTTCAGGCCCCATATGGACCTTTCATCAGCTGAAACGTTGCACTCTCCACTGCCCGTCTAATAAATGGAAGACACTGCTTTAAGAAACTTGTGAGTGCAGCTCTATTTTGTGTCTCATTTGGGGAACTTTCCTTAATTGCTTTTTGTATCTATTTTGTGCTGGTCACACATGTAGAGTTTTCCCTACCGAAAATATTATTTTCCCCATTTCACATTAGGACTATTTATTAATTGAGAGAGAGAAATGGAGACCGCACTGCCTAATGAGATGCTAAACCAAAACTATTGTGAGGGGAGGGGTGCTAGGGACTGAAACAGAGGCCAATACATAAAGAGAAAGAATCCCTGTTAACAAGCACTCTTCCTCCAATAGAATAAAATAATAAATTGTTTAATGTGAAAAGAGAAAACAAATGAAGTTAAAACCTAATAGATGCAAAGGGGTGCTACCAACCATAATGTACCTAGTGTAAATGGTACAATGACGTGAATGCCTAATGTCACTATGATGTAATACAAAATAGTAGTACTGCCTATAGTAGAGGCAGACACAGGTGGCTCCCATGAGTCCAAGTATATTGCCCTGCAGGGTACCCACCCCTGACAATCTAGAAGTAGGTGTTCACATGAGTATGATCATTGGTATACAAGGGCTAATACATCTACTCAGTAGGGTGAGATATACCTACTCTTTCTGGTTAGCTACCATTTTGGGGACCAGAGTTTGATTTTAGGATTATAATCACGCTATTACATATAGTGATATCTCTGGGATTTTTATATCCATTCTCAGGGGTGGGAACCCTGCAGGGCTATATACTTGGACTCATGGTAGCCACCTGTGTCACCCTCTACTTAATATAGGACAGTAATACTTACATAGTTACATAGTTACATTGTAGATGAGGTTGAAAAAAGACTTCTGTCCATCAAGTTCAACCTATGCTAAATTTAGGCAGCAGATATTTGATCAACTATCTATACTTATTGATCCAGAGGAAGGCAAACAAAACCCCAGAGTCATATTATCCAGTTATATCTCATAATGGGAAAAATAAATTCCTTCCTGACTCCAAGAATTGGCAATCGGATTAATCCCTGGATCAACATCCTTCCCATGTATACTTATTTGGTATATCCCTGTGTACCTCTCCTATCTAAAAAGATGTCTAATCTTTTTTTGAACAAATTATTGTATCTGCCATCACAGTCTCCATGGGTAATGAATTCCACATTTTAACCGCCCTTACTGTAAATAACCCTTTCCTATGTTGCTGGTGAAATCTCCTTTCCTCCAACCTTAAGGGATGCCCCTGAGTCCTTTGCACTGCCGTGGGATGAATAGTTCTTTTGAAAGCTCCTTGTATTGTCCCCGAATATATTTGTATATAGTTATCATATCCCCTCTTAGACGACTCTTTTCTAATGTAAATAAATCTAATTTAGCTAGTCTCTCCTCATAAGTTAGATTTTCCATCCCCTTTATTAATTTGTTGGCGCTTCTCTGCACTCTCTCTAGTTCCATAATGTATTTTCTTAGGATTGGTGCCCAAAATTGTATTCCATATTCAAGGTGTGGTCTTACTAATGCTTTATAAAGGGGCATGATTATGTTTACTTCCCTTCCATCCATTGCCCGTTTGATGCAAGATAAGATCTTGTTTGCCTTTGCAGCTACTGCATGACTTTGGGCACTATTGCTAAGCCTGCAGTCTACAAGCACTCCTAAATCCTTCTCCATCAAGGATTTCCCCAATTTATCCCCATTTAATTTGTAATTCACCTTTTTATTCTTGCATCCCAAATGCATAACCTTACATTTATCTGTATTAAACCTCACCTGTTATTTACCTGCCCACATTTTCAGTCTCTCCATGTCCTTCTGAAGAGAAATTACATCCTGCTCTGATTCTATTACCTTACACAATTTAGTATCATCAGCAAAGATGGAGACTTTGCTCTCGATGCCAACCTCAAGGTCATTAATAAAGAAGTTAAAAAGCAGGGGTCCCAGTACCGATCCCTGAGGTACTCCACTCACGACTTTAGCCCAACCTGAAAAAGTTCCATTTATGACAACCCTCTGTTGTCTGTCCTTTAACCAGTTTTCAATCCAGGTGCATATATTATTACTGAGTCCAATTTTCTTTATTTTGTACACCAACCTCTTGTTTGGAACCATATCAAAAGCCTTTGCATTATCTAAGTAGACCACATCAACTGCATTACCCTGGTCTAAATTCCTACTTACCTCCACAAAGAAACAAACAAGGTTTGTTTGGCATGATCTATCCTTCATAAATCCATGCTGACTATTACTAATAATTTTGTTTTCCATTAGGTATTCCTGAATATTATCCCGTATTAAACCTTCAAGTAGTTTTCCCACTATATAAGTCAGGCTTACAAGTCTGTAATTCCTTGGTTGTGATCTAGCTCCCTTTTTAAATATAGGTACCTATATCTGCTTTACGCCAATCTTGTGGTACTGAGCCTGTGGAAATGGAGTCCTTGAATATTAAATATAATGGTTTGGCTCTTACTGAGCTTAACTCCTTGAGAACTCTTGGATGTACAGTATGCCATCGGGGCCAGGTGCCTTATTTACTTTATTTTTTTCAAGTCGCTTATGAACTTCTTCCTCAGTTAACCAATTGTTCATTAATATGGAGGTTGTGGCTTCCTCCTATGGCACTACTATTGAACTTGATTTCTCCCTGGTAAACACAGAGGCAACGAATGTGTTTAATACCTCTGCTTTTTCCTTATCTCCAATAATCTGCCTACCCATCTCACACTAAAAGGGTCCTAAATTTTATTTTCTCATTTTTTTTGTTATTAAGGTACTTAAAGAACTTCTTAGGGTTGACCTTACTTTCTATTGCAATCCTTTTTTCATTATCCATTTTTGCTAATTTGATTGCCCTTTTGCAATTTTTGTCACATTCCTTATAATTCTGATACGATGTCTCCATCCCTTCTGACTTAAAGAATCTAAACGCCTTCCTCTTCTACTAGTTTGTATTACATCATAGTGACATTAGGCATCACTAGGTACATTATGGTTGGTAGCACCTCTTTGCATCTATTAGGTTTTAACTTCATTTGTTTTCTCTTTTCACATTAAACAATTTATTATTTTATTCTATTGGAGGATGAGTGCGTGTTAACAGGGATTCTTTCTCTTTATGTATCGGCCTATTTATTAATTGACAGAATATTGCCAAATTTGGAAAATGTTCTACAGCATTTTTAACTAAAACAATTCTCAAAGGTTGCGAACCATGTGATCTCTGAGTAAGATATTCAGAATTGGTTATTTCTCACTGTTTTTATATCTTTGCAAGAGATAGGCAAAACCTGGTGTGCAATATCAAAATCAGAACGTTTACAATATTTGGAACATACCCCCAAAATTATTAAGAAACTAAACCAGAACACCAAGCCAAGGGCCCATGTCTAGGAGTTTCTCGCCATAACTTTTCGCATTATTTTAAGTCTCAGTTAAATTATTTTAACTTCCTAATTTCTTTTTAAATATTTGAAACAAATTGTTATTACAGCATTTCCAGCTTATTTTGAGGTTTTTTTTATATTTTGGGAAAAATGTAAAACTAAAACAAACCAAATTAAGTTTTGACAAAACCAGAACTAAAGACCAAAACACAAGGAAAAGTGTCCAAGCTTAGTTTTTGCCCATTCCTAGGCATTTCCTTCGTCCCCCTGCCGGTGGTCCCCTCACCTCCGCGCCCCCCAACACCCTTGCTCCGGCATCTGCTCCGGCGTCATGACGTCACATTGCCATAGCAGCGTGACGGCACATGACCTTGCGGCGTCATTTGAAGCTGCGTTGCCATGGCGACGCGTGTGAGAAGCCGCCGGAGCCAAGGTAAGTTAGGTTTTCAGAGACCCTGCAGCTCCCCCGGCACATAATTTAAGTGCCTTCGGGAAGCGTGCAGGCCTCTGTAAACCCCGCACTCCCCCGCACTCAGTCTCGCGCCCCCCAGTTTGCGCTCCGCTGATATATACTATCCACTATGTTAAAGAGGAAGGGAACTATTTCTGTGAAGAAAAAAAATGATTGCACACCCAGCGAGTCACAGCAAATATACAACAATTATATAAAGCAAATAGAAAACTGGAGACAGGGGAATAAGGATTGCACTCCATAAAGTCTGCAAAAAAAAGTGAAATGTACAGTATTATTCAAGCAAAGTAAATCAGATACAAAACACAATTTACACATCCAAAAAGAATGTAGACACACTGAGGAAGACCCCCAAGATTTTGGGCAAACATTTTACTGTCAAAATGATATGTGCCTTATAGCTCATGTGACGTAGGGGGTAGCCGGTCTGCATAATAAAGGTTAAGCCGATGGTTACCCCTGAAAATCATGGGTCCCTGGCAGCTAAGTAGCACCATAAGCCAGGGCCATGTACTGTAACATGTAAAAGTTAAAGTGTTCGCTGCTTTTCCACTTTTCATGTTCCTCTTGTCCCAGATTCCTGAAACTTCAGGAGTGTAAGACTTAGGTGGGATATTTGGGTAGAAATGCAGTTATTTTATTTGCAGGAGTTTGGTGGGCCAAAGTTACCGGTAGTCCCCTAATTCTCCCTGGCGTGCAGGCATGATTTGCCGGTATGCAGGTTGAATTACACTGGGGCTACCCAGTGTCCCCCAGACTCCTGGTTTTCAAGCCCAGATATCCCAAACCCATTTCCCTCACAGTTATGGGTCTCCCCAAGTCATATTATGTATTAAAATATGTTTTAAAATGTTTGGTGCATTTACTATAAATGTCTATGCAGTCAGCCCGGGCATTCACATAGGTGCTGAGATGTCTGGATAGACATCGGATTTCAAAGGAGGGAGGATGTCCAAAGGTGACAAAATAGTTTGGTAGGTGAGGAAGGGCGAATTGCCAAGTCTGGAGAACAAATGGCACCCTGTGGGAACACCTGTTGAGTCTGCCAGACCTGGCAGAGTCTGCACAGGGGGTAGCAATGAGTTAGCCGAGGGAGATACAGCTCGTAGGCACATTTCCCATTGGCTAATTCATATTTCACGCCCACCCGGCTTTGAGCCGGCTTGGCACGCCTCCTTCTCTGACATCAGCCAAGAGACGAGCCCCCGTTTATATTGGCAAGTGGGAGGAGAATTCCCATGCTCTTATTTTTCGCTCCTCCTACTTCTATCTTGAACATAGAACAGTCCAAGCACGCTGCCTAGAGGTCACACTCGACTCCTCTCTCACATTCGCCCCTCACATTCAAAACATTTCTAAAACTTGTCGCTTTTTCCTCCGCAATATTACAAAGATACGCCCTTTCCTCTGTTGCTCAACTGCTAAAACTCTGACTCAGGCCCTCATTCTCTCCCGTCTTGATTACTGCAACCTCCTGCTATCTGGCCTTCCTGCCTCTCATCTGTCTCCCCTACAATCTATCCTAAATGCTGCTGCCAGAATCACTCTACTCTTTCCTAGATCTCAGCATCTCCCCTCAGGAAATCCCTCTCCTGGCTTCCGATCAAATCTTGCATCTCACATTCCATTCTTCTCCTCACTTTTAAAGCTTTACACTCTTCTGCCCCTCCTTACATCTCAGCCCTAATTTCTCGCTATGCACCATCCCGACTCTTGCGTTCTGCTCAAGGATGTCTTCTTTCTACCCCCTTTGTATATAAAGCCCTCTCCCGCCTTAAACCTTTTTCACTGACTGCCCCACACCTCTGGAATGCCCTTCCCCTCAGTACCCGACTAGCACCCTCTCTATCCACCTTTAAGACCCACCTTAAGACACACTTGCTTAAAGAAGCATATGAATAGCACTGTAGATATTCTGAATACATGATACATATAGCTTGGCCCCCTGCAGACGCACTTACCAGAACTCCCTCCTACTGTCTCTGTATGTTCTCCCTACCAATTAGACTGTAAGCTCCTCGGGGCAGGGACTCCTCTTCCGAAATGTTACTTTAATGTCTAAAGCACTTATTCCCATGATCTGTTATTTATATTATCTGTTATTTATTTGATTACCACATGTATTACTACTGTGAAGCGCTATGTACATTAATGGCGCTATATAAATAAAGACATACAATACAATAAAATGTAAGGCGTTGGCTGAGTCACAGAACCAGACGATCTTGTGGCTTGAGTCAATGTAGCGCGGGTGGGCTTTTGAAAGTTGCTTGGTTACGAATAGCAGAGCAACCGGCTTCATTTATGGAGCTAAGAAAGCCTGCCCTGCAGAGACCAAGTCAGACACCAGGTCCAAGTTCTCGTTTTAGAACGTAGCTGGTTCTAAAGGTTTTTAGCCGAAAAGAGGACCAGGAAGCCGGGAGGGATTTCCCAGTTAGGTAAGCCTTCTGAAGCAGGCGCCCTGCACCTGTTTGAGCCTAGTTTTCACCCCTAGACCCCCAGTAAGTGTGTATTTCGTCTGTATTTTGTATATTCGTTGTGTGTAGGCATGTTTACCTGAATAAACTTCATTTTGTTCTACTACCTTGTTTTGCCTAGTGTATGATCCCGATTAAAAGGTGTTAAAAGTCCTGGTCTCCCGTGACACTAGGGTACAAAGTATAGGTTTCTGTGCCTAATTACTTAATTTCAAGTACAGAAAAACATCTTCATATATGTTAGTAGTATATACTGTAGTACAGTACTTAGGAGATGGACTGATACATGAATTAGTACAACTATTATTAGTTAATATGGTCTTGTTATTGTATTACGATTCATTTCACGCATATTAATATGAGCAAAAACTGAAGCTGTATTGAAACAAAAACATGATGTGCAACATTACAGTTGTGGCAAAAAGGAGAATTTATTTTGAAATGTTTTTATATAGATTATATATTTCAGATGCAAAAAGGAAGGAAAGAGATGCCTTTAAAACTTTGACACTTGGTTCCTTCTGTCTTATTGTTTTTAAGGGGGGCTTAGTTAAGAAAGTACAAAGTTTGATATTCTCACATGCTACAGAAATCAATTTACTGATGTCAAGGATTTTTATTCTTTTTTTTTTTTTTATAACTTGTATTTTATTATACATAAATGCATGATATACATAAAAAAAAAGACATCAGGTGCATATTTAGCATATCATATACAATAACAAAAGCATAATAAACTCACGTAGTTTTTCGAGCCCTACTTAACCACGTGAGTGGGAATCGTCATGTGTAAGGTACTGGGGTAAATAATAATAATAATAAAAAAATAAAAAAAAAGGGGGGTGGGAGGGGGGGAGGAGGTAAAGGAGGGGGTGGGGGGGAGGGGAGAGGGAAGGTGTATCCAAGGATAACAATACATCTGCCTCCGGGGAACACCTGGACAACGTGAGGACTATGTATCAACTAGTGAGGCCTTTCGGTAGAGTAAGTGATTGGGCATAAGGAGTATGAGGTTCTAGGTGTGGGGTTGGTTCTTATGTCCCCAAAGGAGAACGCATTTATTACTATTATAGCCAAATTGTGTTACGCTCTACCCCAGGGATGTCTGTTTGGGCAAGCCAGGGGGTCCAAACTTTTAGATAATTGTCGCCAGTGTCATTAACTAAGCTCGTTAACTTTTCCATCTGGCAGATAAACCAAATACGATTCCGAATCTTTGGGATAATTGGAATATCGGGGCGTTTCGATAGTGCTGCGATCTCGCACCGCGTAGCTAGAGCAAAATGTGCAATTAGTTTATTGTGTGATTTTGATAGGCCCTTTAGGGGTCTGTTCATGAGAAACAGCCACGGGTCTGGGGGAATAGTGAGATCAAATATTCTCTGAATCCAATTTCTGATCTTTTCCCATAGCGGGTATATCAGCGGGCAAGACCACAGCATATGTAACAGGTCAGCTGTTCCTCCACACTGTTTAGGGCACAATGGGGAGGACCCTGGTACAAACTTAGATAATTTGAGTGGGGTGAGGTACCATCTCATAAGAACTTTATATGCGTTCTCCTTCAGTGTGGTGCATATAGAACTTTTTGCGGCTCCTAGGAATATAGCATTCCACTCTTCGTCGTCCAAGGTCTCCCCTAGGTCTCTTTCCCATTGGGTACAAAATGTAGGTGATTGGTGCTTTGAGATTGCAGGCTCGACTACCTCTCTGTATATCATAGATATGAGTCCCTTAGTGTCGGTTTCTGCCCGACAGAGCTTTTCAAAATTCGTTAATGGGGGGTATGGGGCAAATTTATTATAAAATGATCTGAGCTGGAGGTATTTATGGAATTCAGCGTGGGGAATGTCTTTTTCTAGTCTGAGATGGTCAAAAGATTTACATTTTAGATCATGACCCTCCAGATCTTTGAGTCTAGTATAGCTTTTTTGTTTCCAAATTGAGTGATTATGACCAATAAGACCCGGTGCAAAGCTAGGATTATTCCAAATGGGTGACATCAGGGAATTTGCTGAAGTAAGTGAGTTTTTTAATTTTGATGCTTCCCAAACAGATAAGGAGTTAGTCATTGAGGTGAGCGGTAGAGTAGTGTTTTTCCTTGATGTTTTAGGTAGCCAAATCAAATTGTTAAGCTCTAAAGGGGAGCAAGCCGCATGTTCGAGCTCTACCCATCTTTTTAATTTGGGGTCGGAATGCCATTGTATGACCTGGCTTAATTGAGCCGCTTTAAAATATGACAACAGGCAGGGTACCGCTAGGCCACCCGCTAAGATAGGTCTCTTCATAGATAATTTATTTACTCTCGGCTTTTTACCTCCCCAGATAAAATTAGATATTCCAGACTGAAGTGAGAGTATGTCCTTCAGTTTGAGTGGCACAGGTAGTGTCTGGAAGAGGTATAGGATACGGGGAAGTAGATTCATCTTAACGCTGTGAATCCTTCCAATCCAAGAAATCTTCTTGGAAGACCATCTGATTAGGTCTTGTTTTAGAGTCCAGATCAGTTTGGGATAATTTGCTTTATAGATGCTTTTTGCATCTTTGGTGATATAGGTCCCCAAATATTTTATCGAGTTCTTTTGCCAGTTAAAATTGAAATTTAGTTTCAGTAATTTCTCTGTATGTCTAGGGAGGTTGATATTCAGAGCTTCAGATTTGGATTGGTTAATCTTGAAACCTGAGACCTTGGAGAATTTATCTAGTAGGTCAAACAGGTTAGGTAATGACGTAAGGGGTTTGGAGATGATTAATAGGATATCATCAGCATACAGGGCCGCTTTATGTGATTGGGAGTAAACGTTTAACCCTGAGATATCCGGGCTATCTCGAATTCGTGCCGCGAGGGGTTCAATACATAGGGCGAACAGGAGGGGAGATAAAGGGCATCCCTGTCTTGTGCCACTCTGGATTTGAAATGGGACCGAGGGGAAGCCCTGATGTATGACCCTGGCGGTTAGGCCTGAGTATAGTGACATAATCGCTCTACTCACCCGATTTTATAAAGGATTTTTATTCTGTCCCAATGTTACTTGGGTAGGGAGCAACATGCAGGCAATGCAAGCAGTTCAGTACAACGCACAGTTGATAATATACTGTACAATAAAAACTTTCAGAAACAGATGTAATGCAATCCAAGTTCCCCCTGCCCGTCACTTGTAGCGGTTTGACCGCGGCCCAGATCGCAGCAAAGCATGATCATGGTCCGGTGCAGGCGGAATTTCCCCTAAGGATTAACGCAGCGGGTTCCTGAACCTGAATGAGACTCTCGCTGCATTAATCCTACCGAGCCTGCTACCTGTCTGGAAGAGCTGCGCAGAGAGAAGCAGTCCCTCTCTCTGTGTCTCCCCTCATAGCTCTGACAACAGATCCCACTATTTTCAGTATTACAATATATTTAGTACGCAGGATTGAAGCAGGGGGTCTCCGGAGCTGATCAGCATTGATTTCAGCTCCGGGACCCCCTGCTTCCCGATGTAAAGGTGTCTGTATCGGGTGCCGGTACCTCATGCAAGTTTAAATGTCCTATGTCACAGCCAATGTGAGGCCTGTACCTCGGAAGTGGTTACCCAGACATGAAAGTAACGCAGTTCAGCTCTGGAGACCCCCTGCTTCAATCCTACTCTATGTACTAAAAATAAAAGCATAGGTTCATTACCGAGTGACTAACTGCTAAGGTAATGAATGGGATAACCCTCCCGCTACCCCCCAGGAGACCTTACCATCCTCCCCAGGGGCAACTACCCCCTTTACCCACCCCCTCCCCCCTCCACACAATAACCCCATGCTTCAATCCTATGTACTAAAATGAATAATAAAAATAGCGCCGTCGCATGTAAGAGCTGATCGGGGAGACACAGAGAGGGGGACAACTTCTCTCTCCTTTCTCTTTGCAGCTCTTCCAGACTGGTAGCAGCCCAGTAGGATTAACACAGTAGAGTCCCATTCAGAAGCAGGGACCCCGCTGTATTAATCCCATCAGGGAAACAATTGTACTGGGTTTGCAGTTTCCTTGCGCCCAAAATGAACTTAAATAACACTGCATCTGTATACTTTCGGATATAATTTGTAATATTCTGCGTAAACACTGAATGAAATATTTATGTAGAAACAAATGTAATTGCCATTTTGCCAAAGGCTTTATAGACAAAATATTTCATTGCAATATAAATACGAGAAACCTATTAAACATTAAATGAGGTTAAATCTATACTAAACTTTGCATTAATGTGTGAAATGAAACCGTTTTTCTTTTTAAACTACAAAGATTTATCAGGCAATCTATTTTTTGCATTAGTATGTGGGATTCAACGCATAATGAAAAATACCACTTTATGTCAATAAAGCACAACAGATTGATAATAGCAGATAATGTAAGTGCTGGGATATTCTAACAAACCCTAGAGTTAACACGCAAACAGAAAGTTCCCTCGTGAATGCACTCTCAGCAATTTGTAATGTTTACATGAACAAATTTAAAACCCTTTCAATGGTAAATAATCTAAAAGGGTTTTAATTTTTTTCATTTCAACAATACAAATTGCTGCAAGTGCATTCACTAGGACAGCGGTGCGCAAACTGGGGGGGAGGGGGTGGGATATTTGTCTGGGGGGGGGGGCATGGGTGTTACAGAGGCCCCGGGCTTCCCTGAAGGCATGTAAAATAAATGTTGTGTGAGGCCTCTGTAACTTGTTTACTTACCTTGGTTCCAACGATGCGTCTCCATGACAACCAACATCAAATGACACCGTGGGGTCATGTGACGTAACATTGCTATGGCAACGTGACGTCACATGACCCCGCAGCGTCATTTTACGCCGGAGCCGTGGGGGGGGGGGTGAGGGGGGGGAGCGCGAGCAGTAGGGGAGAGGAGAAAGGGGGGCGCATGAAGATAAGTTTGCACACCCCTACACTAGGGAACTTTCTGTTTGTATGTTTACTAGTATCTATATCTATATATATATATCCCTATTTGCACCACTGCATATCACTACTAATTCTATTACTATTAGGCTGATGCGGGTGTCTTTTCCCCTTCTCTCCCTTTACCCCATTATAAACCCTAGAGTTAAAAATAAACAGTTATATACTTATTATGTGCTTCAATTTACTGCATTTTGATCGGCAAAATTGTTAGTTTTAGATGTTGTTTTGAGACACAACATAATGGCGAATGATTAACCCTTGATATCCCACGCTCCTCATATGCCACAAAACGTTGCCTTTTTAACCCATGCTGAGATTGTATTGTATTGTATGTCTTTATTTATATAGCGCCATTAATGTACATAGCGCTTCACAGTAGTAATACATGTGGTAATCGAATAAATAACAGATAATATAAATAACAGATCATGGGAATAAGTGCTTTAGACATAAACATAACATTAAGGAAGAGGAGTCCCTGCCTCGAGGAGCTTACAATCTAATTGGTAGGTAGGGAGAACGTACAGAGACAGTAGGAGGGAGTTCTGGTAAGTGCGTCTGCAGGGGGCCAAGCTTTATGTATCATGTGTTCAGAATGTTCACAGTGCTATTCGTATGCTTCTTTAAGCAAGTGTGTCTTAAGGTGGGTCTTAAAGGTGGATAGAGAGGGTGCTAGTCGGGTATTGAGGGGAAGGGCATTCCAGAGGTGTGGGGCAGTCAGTGAAAAAGGTTTAAGGCGGGAGAGAGCTTTAGATAAAAAGGGGGTAGAAAGAAGTCATCCTTGAGCAGAACGCAAGAGTCGGGATGGTGCATAGCGAGAAATTAGGGCTGAGATGTAAGGAGGGGCAGAAGAGTGTAAAGCTTTAAAAGTGAGGAGAAGAATGGAGCGTGAGATGCGGGATTTGATTGGAAGCCAGGAGAGGGATTTCAGGAGGGGAGATGCTGAGACAGATTTTGGAAAGAGTAGAGTGATTCTGGCAGCAGCATTTAGGATAGATTGTAGGGGAGACAGGTGAGAGGCAGGAAGGCCGGACAGCAGGAGGTTACAGTAATCAAGACGGGAGAGAATGAGGAAGATGTTAAAGAAGAGTTAAATATGCAGAAATATGCATTATCTTTGCAAAGATATCAATTTGAACGACAGTATTTGATTCTTATCACAAATTTAATAACTTCAGTTTTTTTTTTTTTTTACATATGAAGATCGATATGTCTACATAGATAATTCTTATTGAATATGATGAAATGCATAGCCCTGTCCCCTCTCTCTAAAATCTCATCTCTGGGGAGGCTAAGACATATTGAAGCAAATGCACCAAACACCTGTAAGGATTATCGCACCTGTTCCGGCGTTAAATCCCATTGACTTGAATTAAAGCAGGAACCGGTGTAATTGTGTAAAATTAAAACCCATGTTATGGCAGAAACTTCATGCAAATCAGATATATTTTTTTTGCACCAACATTTCTGCATAAGGTCATTCTTACTAAATAGGGTGAAACAGGCAATTTTTTTTTCATGAAATTGCATTCCAGTTCAAGCAATTTTGCATGACAGAACGCATTTTTTATTGAATACGTCCTATTAACTCACATTTGGTAATGGGAGAGCAGTTTAAAAAAAAAAAAACACAAACTGACATTCAACCAATTAATATCAGTAAATATGTATTTTAGGCTGTAATTAGATTTTATATACAGTAAATTCCCATTTTTCCATAAAAATCGACTTGATTTTGCATGTAAACCTATCAAACCATGTTGCCGGTTAGAGTATACTGTAGTACGCTTGGGAAAGACTCATACTCTGCTAACTTTTGTGAAAAGTTTAAACATTTACTCCGCATTTCAAATTTGTACAAATCCAAAACCTGCAGCAAAACCAAAACACGCACAAAAAAATGTAGATCCTAAATATAAGCACCATTCCAAATGTGCATCATTAAATAGAATACATATTCTTTTTAGTATTAGCATTTTCGCTGCTTGATGAAAATAACCATGTTGTTAACTTTGCCCCATTTTTCCGATAGCAACCCTTTGACAATGACACAAGATGCTGGCAGCGTGATGATGTCAGCTGAGACTGTTAGTTACTAAAGGAGTGGCTCAGTGAGTAAAGACACTAACTCTGTAAATAATGACTCTGAGTTTGAATCAGGTGCATCACCATTCCTTGTGTCAGCACCTTGTGGCCTTGGGTAAGTCACTTGTTCTCGCTGTGTCCCAGGCACCAAAAACATAGATTATAAGCTCTTCTGGGCTGGGGCTGTAAAAATCCTATGTACAGTACTGTACTGTGTTCCGTGCACTATACTGTAATTGTGAAGCGCTTTAAGACTTATTGGGAGAAAATCACTATGAAATAAAGTTATTATACTATTAGTTGTATTTTAGTTTACAAAATCTGGACAAAGCCTCAAACAATTATTTTAGTTAAAAAAAAATAAAAAAATAAAAAAATAAACAGCCGACTTGAATAAAGCAGCACTTTCTAATAAATAAATAAAACTGTAAAAACAATATCTTCAGACAAGAAGTTTTAACTGTAATAAATTATCCCCTGTGCAGAAATCTCTTTAAGGAAAGGTTACACTGTGTTCATGCAGTTACACCTTAGGAATAGACACAAATGAAAGGTTTGATCTTAAAAAAGGTTTCTCATATACTGTGATTATACAGAACAAGCCACTTGAAGACTGAACCCTTCATTTTAATTTCTGTTGGGATTAAACTTTGAAGAGCAGAAATAAATCTCAATGGATAATAAAAACCTTATAAATAATTAGGCTTTTTGTATACTTATGGTCTTCACTTTCCATATACCACTGGGAATAGAGATAGGAGATATGTTCCCACATAGACCAGACCCCCCCCCCCCCACCCCCCCTTTTAATTGTTTCAGTTAGGGACAGTGCCCTATCTGTTAGGATCCCAAAGTATGGCCATAAGAGAAGAGCATGTCCCAGAGAGTGAATGGAGGCATGTCACAGTGAACAAAGCAGAGGAGGCCCCAAGATGTCGGGGGATAAGCCCTACAAGCGGATCCCCTACCGTATTCATTACCCATGAAAAAGTGGCAGTTTCACAACAGGGCTGAAGAGCAATCATAGCATTCACAGAGCAGGCCAGTGTCTCAGCAGGGGCCCACAGTAAAAGGGACCATAAGAATGTTACTAGGGACCTGGTCCACAAGATGAAGTCAGTATAGTAACAAGTGAATGCACATCCCATGAGTGTTGAGTGGGCACCCTGGGAAGACCTGTATCAAGAGTGATAGCAGTGTGGATGAAATAAAGTACAACTATGCCAATCTGATTGTATATGCGAATGAAGTGTTGCTGGGAACATGAATAAAGATTGCTGTTGTGCCATAAAAGCTTCTGTCGCCTATCTGTATCATCATTCAGCTGTCCACAACCAGCAAACTGAGAAGAGTTCAATCAAGGCTGTTGTGGACATACACAATACACTGATCTAAACTCCCTAGGAACCGGACAGGAAAGGTTACAGATGTTCCCACAAAAATCCCTATACTCATACATATGTTTAACTCCTGCCTCGGCTCTGGTACCTTTCCCTCCTCCTTCAAACAAGCAACAGTTATGCCCTTACTCACAAACAGTACCTATCTCTATAATTATCGTCCTGTCTCCCTCCTGTCGTTAGCCTCTAAAATCTACGCACTGTGTATTTTCTATCTTGCTCAATTTTCTTACCTCCTACTCTTTCCTAGATCCTCTTCAATCTGGCTTCTTCACTGCTCATGCCACCGAAATACCTAATGACCTCCATGCTGCCAAAGACCAAGGTCATTACACCCTGCTTATATTACTTGACCTCTATGCAGCCTTTGATACTGTGGACCACCCTCTTCCCTTCATATTCTACATACATTTGGTATCTGTAACAAAGCTCTCTTCTTGATAGCCTCTTGGCACTCCCATCAATCTTTTAGTGTCTAGTTTGCTAACACCTACTCCTCTTCAGTCAATCTCTCTGTGGACATACCACATGGGTCTGTGTTGGGACCTCTTCTTTTTACATACTCTCTCTAGGTGAACGTATCACACCTCTTGGGTTCAAATATCACTTCTATGCTAATGACACATACATTTATCTTTGAACTCCTGACCTTACACCTGCTGTACAGACTAAAGTCTCTGAATGTCTCTCTGCTATATCATCCTGGATGGCCCTCCACCAACTCCAACTTAACATGTCAAAGATGAATCTCATCTACTTGCTCCCAAGCATGACCCCACTGCCACCTTCCCCATTACTGGGTATATGATAGTACTACCAACAATTGTATTGTATTGTATGTCTTTATTTATATAGCGCCATAAATGTACATAGCGCTTCACAGTAGTAATACATGTCATATAAATAACAAATAATATAAATAACAGATCATGGGAATAAGTGCTTCAGACATATTGTAAAAGTAACATTAAGGAAGGAGTCCCTGCTCCGAGGAGCTTACAATCTAATTGGTAGGTGGGGAGAACGTACAGAGACAGTAGGAGGGAATACTAGTAAGTGCATCTGCAGGGGGCCAAGCTTTATGTGTCATGTGTCCATGATTATCCAGTGCTACTCATATGCTTCTTTAAGCAGATGTGTCTTAAGGTGGGTCTTAAAGGTGGATAGCGAGGGGGCTAGTCGGGTATTGAGGGGAAGGGCATTCCAGAGGTGTGGGGCAGAAAGTGAGAAAGGTTTAAGGCGGGAGAGAGCTTTAGATACAAAGGGGGTAGAAAGAAGACATCCTTGAGAAGAACGCAAGAGTCGTGATGGTGCATAGCGAGAAATTAGAGCTGAGATGTAAGGAGGGGCAGAAGAATGTAAAGCTTTAAAAGTGAGCAGGAGAATTGAGTGTGAGATACGTGATTTAATCGGAAGCCAGGAAAGGGATTTCAGGAGGGGAGATGCGGAGACAGATTTAGGAAAGAGTAGAGTGATTCTGGCAGCAGCGTTTAGGACAGATTGTAGGGGAGACAGGTGAGAGGTAGGAAGGCCGGACAGCAGGAGGTTGCAGTAATCGAGACGTGAGAGAATGAGGGCCTGAGTCAGAGTTTTAGCAGTTGAGTAACAGAGGAAAGGGCGTATCTTTGTGATATTGCGGAGGAAAAAGCGACAAATTTTAGAAACATTTTGAATATGAGAGGAGAATGAGAGAGAGGAATCAAGTGTCAACAATATCACAAGCACGCTGCCTAGGTGTCACATTTGAATCCTCCCTCACAAATCACTGTGTAGCTAAACCCTGTTGAATTTTCCTCCCTAATATTGCAAAGATACACCCTTTCCTCTGTCGCTCTAATGCGAAAACTCTAACACAGGCCCTCATTCTCTCCCATCTCAACTATTGTAACATTCTACTGTCTGGAATTCCTGCCTCTCACCTGTCTGCCCTACAAATCGATCTTAAACGCTGTTGCTAGAATTGCTTTACTCTCTTCTAAATCTGTCTCAGCATCTTTCCTGCTAAAATACCTCCCCTGATTTACTATTAAATCCTGTATTACTTTCAAAATTCTGCTTCTCTCTTTTAAGGCTATACACTCTTCAGCCCCTCTGACGGTACATCTCAACCCTAATTTATCGCTATACATCTTCCTGATTCTTGCGTTCTGTTCAAGGATGTCTTCTGTCTACCCCTTCTGTACTGTATCTAAAGCCCTCTCCTGCCTAAAATCTCTCACTTTCTGCCTCATCTTTGGAATGCCCTTCCTCACAATATCGAACTTGCACTCTCCCTCTCCACCTTTAAGTCCCATCTGATAATACACCTCTTTAATGAAGCATTAATGAATGAATGAAGCATTAATGAAGCTCTCTTGGCTGATACTATTGGATTTTACTATGATACACATTTTTGTGTCCTCAGCAAAGATGGAGACTTTGCCCTCTATACCAACCTCAAGGTCATTAAAAAATAAGTTAAAAAGCAGGGGTCCCAGTACCGATCCTTGAGGTACTTCACTCACACCTTTAGCCCCAAGCTGAAAAAGTTCAATTTATAACAATTCTCTGTTGTCTATCCTTCAACCAGTTTTAATTCCCTTATATGTATTATAATAACAGGCATATATATTTGCAGGTTTTTTTTCTTCAAAATTCCCACAGGATTATACCACATGTTTTAGTGCAGCAAAGCGCTACAGTACGTACATGGATGGGGCTATAAAATAAAGATATACACCAAATCCATACTTACTCTACTTAACTTTTGTCAGCAAGTTATGAAGGAATATATAATGCACATCTAATCAAACACATTTCAATCTGCATCTATTACCACAATTGGTCTCCCTATTTTTGATGACCATAACATTAGGTCTGAGTTGGGGGGGAACTATAACACTATTCACACATATCAGTTATCATCATTGGGAGCTGTCATTAATACTGTACATGTTTTACATTTTGGGCAAAGGTAGGCAGAATTAAAAATGTTTGATAGGCATTAAAGCATGTTTTTTTTAATACGCTGACAAATCAAACCCTCATTTGCAGGATCTTTTTACTTCCCTAGTAGAAATTTCAAGTGCCTACCCTGACGGAAAAATGTCCTTTGTGTTTCAGATTATGCTTGGTGAGGGCAACAGCTCATTAATGCACATTGTTAAAATACACAAAGCTCATCAATTCAACTAGCAGCATTGGCAGGTGCTTTACATGACTGATTGATGAGTTAAAAAATAACACTCCTGTAAATATTTTGAAATGAGTTCAAATTAGTTTTAGTCCGTTTGCGAACCAGACACAATTTGGTTATCAAGGGTATATGTCATTAGCGAGAATCCTTGTTTAGAACTTGACAACTGCATGAAATCATGATTAACCTTTATTTGTATGGCGCTAACATATTCCACAGTGAAGTACCATCTGAGAGGCAGGGCAACAACATTGTATAACAAAGAGTATATATATATATCAAAGATGTCCTTTCCAGGCAGACTGTCCAGGAAAGCTTCCAATGAGAACAAGACAGTACTCAGTTGAAATTTGATAAACAAATTGTATTGAAGATAGATAGCACACACACCGACTTTTCGGTCCTCTAAATGGTACATTTCTCAAGGAGTGATGTCTCATTCTTACTGGAAGCTTTCCTGGACTGTCTGCCTGGTAAGGACATCTTTGCTGTGTTAATGCCTATGGGACAATCACCAACAAGTACTAACCCTTATGTGAGTGCCATCTGTTCTTTCATAACCTATTATATATAACAGGTTTTCCCTCTGGGAAATTCCTCTGTTGCCTAGTGTTGTTGTGCTGCTCACCTGCTAGGCTACAGGATACTGAGGGTCCGCCGGTGGTAGTGGGGACGAACAGGACAGGCTTTTTAGGGTTGATCTGATTTCTTTACAGATGCAGGACCTCCATTCCCCACAGGCCCCACCAGAACTGGGTGCAGTCCCTGCAGGAAAACTCTCTGGTACTCCCCCTGATTAACTGCACTCTCAGGCAGGAGTATGAAACAGGAACAGTCTATATTCGTCAACAAATCAGCACACAACAGGTACATGTCTTCAATGGGTCCCTGGACTCAACCCAAAGAGCTTGAGGCCCCAGAGGTCTATCCTTAGCTTCCTTATTCCCCTGGTAGTTGTCCCACTCCCTTGCAGGAGGGGAAGGAAGGTGGCCAGATCCCTAGCTTCACACTTCCAACTCTCAGCATAGAACTACTCAGAGACCAGAACTACTCAATTTAGGCTCTGCAGCCCTTTTTGTACCCAGGGGGAAGGTCTTAGGTCTGCGCTCCTGATAAGGAAGAACATAGACCATAAGCCCACCCCCCGTCACTCAAGGGAGCTGCTTACTGCAGGGGAAAACCCAGATTAACACTAACACTGTCTGCACTGGTATAAGAGTTTATGTTGGGCAGGGTAGATTAGTAGCCAAGAAAATATATATATATTATTTTTTGATTATATATATATATATATATATATATATATATATATATATATATATGACAAACTGAGACAAAATCTTACAATGAAAAAAACTTTTGACAATAGAGTGAGTGATTCAGGTTTGTAGGACCAGTGGAAGACACTGAATAGGTTCTCTATCTTTGCTGTACAAATTGTTTACGTGATTAATGAGTTTGACCATACAGGTGGAACTTTTGGTTTGGGCCCTCTCTCTTTGCAGGTTCCGTACGGCATCCTACCCCGCACCACGGAGTATGGAGACTCAATGGCCCATCTGGATTAACACCACAGGGATCCCTGCATCTGAATCGGACTCTCACTTTGTGAATCCTACCGGGCTTCACCTATCTGTAAGAGATGAGCAATAAGACTGAGACTGAATAAGTCACTCTCCCTCTAACAGGCGATCGCACAGCTTTTATTTTATTTTAATAACATAGTATTGAAGCATGGGGTCTTTGTGCAACCCGGTAGGATTCACATAGCGGGAGTCCCATTCAAACGCATGGACTCCCGCTGTATTAATCTGATGGGCCATTACAGCCTGCTGTGGACTGTCATGCAGTGTCCCCGATTTCCAGAATGTGCTCCTTCCCCTGCCTGCTGAAGTTGGGCCATAGGGAAAGATTCCATCTGTAGTGTAGTGGGATCCAAAATACAATGTATAATTCTGTAACTAACAGTAATAACTCACATCCTCACATTACTAGCATTGTAAGTAAATGGTTTTCTAAGAGAAAAAAAATGTACAAATATAGTTTGTATGTACCTTAAATTGAAACATAGATTTTATTTATTTTTTTACTTCCGTTAGGAATTCCCTAGCATAGAGGTTTTCAACTGCAGTCCTCAAGAACCCTCAACAACAGGTTAGGTTTAAAGGAAATACCAGTGTAACCCCACCCCCCAGGGGAGATTCGTATGTTACGGATCGTTATAGTGCTAAACTGTAGACACCCAGGAGGCTGAGTCTCTGCAGTAGTAGGGAGCTTGGGGTGCAGGGGTCTTTTCCTCAAGTTGGTGGAGCACCTCCATCCTGCAGGGCTCTGCCGGGGGCAGAGCTTCATCCCTACAGGAACCTTCCTTCTAGCAAGAAGCACTCTGGAGTATCAGCAACAATGCAACTTGTCTTTTATTTGGGGTCTCACAGCACAGATACATTCTTACAGTATACATAGTCCTTCTACTCATAAGGCATTCTGGCCCATGGTATCCTTCCCTATCTCCTACAGGGAAAGGCAGAGCAGCCAGAGCCCTGGCTACTCTCTGTACTCAGACACACCTCAACCCCTAAGGGGTAAAGCAGAACAGCACTCTCTCAGAACTCTCTACCCTCAGAGAGGAGAGAACAGCCACCTACTAGGGAGGGGGCCCTCGCCCAGCTGGCATCACAGGCCTAGTCAGCCCACCCCCCTTACATGTGACTCTAACTGCCAGCTCCTGCACCTGCACATGGCTACTTAGGGTCTCTCTGGAAAGCCATCTCATATGCAGTCCCATGTGCAAGAGACTTAACCCTAGCACTGTGTTACCATTATGCTCGCCACAAACCAGGACCGGACCGCGGGGCTGAGGTGGGGTTATATAATCACTGATCTTAGTCCGAGCAGACTGATCCGGAGTGCGCAGTTCGTAGTCGTACATAGCAGGGTCAGGATTGGATAAGGCAGCATCGTCGCTATTCAAGCAGGAGTTCGGCAACAGGTAGTCAGGAGTTCCCTGCTTCAGCTTAGGAGCGTGAGCGCAGGAGTGGCCTCTGCGCGAGGAGCGGTCTCGGCCCATGACGCCGGTCTCAGCAGGGGGAGACAGCAGGCTGGCCGAAGTACACCGCGGGGCAGCGTCGGGGAAAACCAACACTTCAGCACAGAAGTCCAAAGCAGGCCTCTGCATGGAGAATAGTAGCAGGCCTCAGGAAACGAAGGGTAACCACTGCTAGAGGAGAATGCAGCAGGTACCAGGAACCAGTGCTGGCTAAATAACGCTTCAGCACAGGAGTCAGGAACAGGCCTCTGCGTGGAACTAGCAGCAGGCCTCCGAATACTCAGGAACTAGAGATGAGAACATGAGAGGTTAGTACACAAGGAGACAAGCCAGGCGGCTTGTGGCAGAGCCAGTAACATCCAGAGAAGGATTATGCTTGGCTCTGATTCAGAGCCAAAGCCCAACATGTAAAGGGCGGAGATCCAATCACAGGGGGAGGGTGTGTGAGCATTCCTTCAATGATGGAGCACAGGGCAGAAGCTGCAGTGAGAGGCAGCACATGTGCAATTGATTGCCAGAGGAAGCCTTTGTAACTGCAGAGGTCTGCAAGGCTAGAATCAAAGCCAGGAGCGGATTCCTTACACACTGCCAGCACTTAGTAGAACTAACAGTACTAGGGCAATAGGATTTTAGTAGCCAGGGGCAACATGGCTACACCAGCTTCAGCACAATTGGCTCAATCAGTGGCTTAGCCTGAGCCACAGATTAAGCCACCTGTACTGAAGCAGGGAGCCACTACCCTAGCAGGATGTATCTTTCCCCTCCATTAACTTCACTTCTGTATTAACATGTATTCTGCTTCCCTTGGTCTTAGCTAACCCCCGCCCCGCCCTACAAAAAAAACACCCCTTTTTTTAGTTTACAAAGACACCAAAATATGCAATTGTTCAGGGAAAACCATTGTATGTTTTTCACGAGTTCGATGGGACAACTCTCTTCCTGTACAGGATAAGTACTATATATATAGTATATATCCTATATATATAGGATATGTACCTGCATATCTATAATTAAACATAATACAGAGGGGAATGTAACTTGTCCCAGCATTTCTTCTTCTCCCGTGCTGCAGAGGCATGCATTGCTCCAGAATTTAAGGAAGGGGTGCTCAACTCCAGTCTTCAAGCCCCCCGCCACACCTAGCAGGTCAGGCTATCCCAACTTCAGCACAGGTGGCTCAATCAGTCCCTGCTTCAGCACAGGTGGATCAATCAGCAGCTCTGTCTTCCACAGCCTCTGATTGACCCACCTGTACTGAAGCTGGGATATCCTTAAAACCTGACCTGTTGGGGGGGGAGGGGGCTTGAGGACTGGAGTTAAGAACCCCTGATTTAATGTATAATGAGACTGACAAAATCATTCACATCAACACTGAGTGCATCTCTCAGCAACCAGTAACTACTGTATAGCTCAGCAATGAGCGGGATCTGCAGTCTTATTATCCAGTAAACCCCAGAGACATGATCCCCTAAATAATCATACACAGGCTACAAAATATACTCGCTAATGTAAGATGAGGGGTGGCCGTGTAATTGTCAGGTGTTTACCGGATTATCAGGTGTTTCTAGCCACGGAAATGTGAAATAATCAGAAAGAGCTTACTGTACATACCAACTTCAAACACGTTTATTAAGAAAAAAGGAAGACAACAATGTTCTAATAAGTATGAGCCTCAAGGTAAAGTATTGCAATGTTATCAGAGCCACTTTATATAACCATTCACTTTTTATCTTCTAAAGCAAGGAGCAGTTAACAGCTATTTTAAGCAATGCCTTTTGGCTACAATTCAAATTTTCTCCAAAGCTGGATGCGGTTTGATGTAAGAGGATTTAGTAAGTCAAAGTTCCAATGACAGCCAAAAAGTCCCATTTTAATAATGATAATAATAATAATAATAATCATAATAAAAATTAATAATACGATCACTCTTCGTGGTATAAAAGAAAAGCAGCATTTAAAAAGAACGACAGGCATATCATTGCCTTTTGCAACTACAGATTCAGCAATCAAATGTGTGCTTTTAATTATATATATATATACACACACATTTTTTTTAGGTGGCTCATTTCAAGAGCATGTCATAAATGTTACAAAGAGCTGCCAAAGTGCAAACGCATCCCCCACAAGCGAGTTAGAATCTCTATATGCAATACTGCATCACAGCAAAATGGAACACAAGAATAAAATTACTCTGCCAAGTTTTTTACCACTATACATAAAATGTCCCCCTTTTTTTTTAAACTATAATACTGCATTTAATTTTTATGTCATCTCATACAGTACATATTACAAGAATGTTCATCCTCCTTGTCCAAGCTGTGTGTACACTGGCTAGGCATTTTAATCGTGCTGAAAAGCTGTGTAATGCAGCAGGCATAAGCTTCTAGAGTTCCGTGGTAAAATGGATAAAGAAGCAAAGTCACTCATTGCGCTCATTTGCATTTCATTACCCAGGATCCCTGGATGCAGTGGAAGCATTGTATGCTAAGCGATTATGGGGAAAGACAGGGTTGCATACCTGTCTGACACATGCAAATGCACCACAAGTGGTATTTTTATTTACTCTGCTAGACTAGATCTTAACCTGGCCTCTCTCTTAGCAGATATACCCATCACCTCTGACCAATTCCAAGTTGCTCTCTGTTACATTACTTTTGGTTTCTGTCTGTCTGCACTCAGTCTGGGAATGTTAATATAACAGTAGGACTGATGTTCAATGCTGTTATCCTAAAATTGTGGCAACATTTTTAAAAGAGATATTTAAAAATAAATAACTTGTTTGGGTAAAGCAGTGGCTACATTTATAAACAGTATTTTAAAAGCAAAACAGCAAAATATTGCCAGAATAATATGCATAAAAAAGATGCATGGCTAATTATGGGAGAATTCATTTCTGTTCACTAACCAAAGGCATAAAATTAATCAAATGTCAATATTTGTTGTTACCTTATGGCACAAATAGTTGTGCATTTCTAATAACCATTGTTAGGGTGTTATTTATTAAACTGGGATAGTACCAATCAGGGCACTATTCCATGGAAAGTTATTTACTTCAATGGGAATTATGCTAATACCTGTGCAATGTATATTTAAATGAGTCCCATTCCACAATTCCTAAAAGGATTGCCCTTCAGCCCCTATGGTAAGTGATTAGCGTTAGCATTAGGGGTTAACTTTAGGGGTTTTAGGGTAAGGCTAGGGGGTTATGGTAATGGGTTAAGCTTAAAATTTTTAGGGTAAGGTTTAATGAGTTAAGGTTAGGGGTTTAGGGTAAGGAGATAGGGTTTTAGGCAAAGGGGTTAAGGTTTTTAGGGTAAAGATTAGCATTAGGGGTTAAGGTAAGGGGTTATAGGGTTAGAGGTTTTTAGAGTAAGGGGTAAGGTTAGGGGGGTTACCTTGGCAGTGAAACAGCCGGCTGCTAAATATCCCGGTGTCTACAAAGCAGTGGCAAAATGGTGGTGGCGGAGTGGTGGCGGAGTGGTGGCGGAGTGGTGGCAGAGTGGTGGCGGAGTGGTGGCGGAGTGGTGGCAGAGTGGTGGCAGAGTGGTGGCGGAGTGGTGGCGGAGTGGTGGCAGAGTGGTGGCGGAGTGGTGGCGGAGTGGTGGCGGAGTGGTGGCGGAGTGGTGGCGGAGTGGTGGCGGAGTGGTGGCGGAGTGTCCCAGACGGTGCAGATTTTAAAAAATTCAATCGGATTCCAATGGAGAATCTCAAGAACTCACTGGGATCTTTTTGTATCGAATACGCGGTGGATTTTGATGTGGGGATCGGATTTGGTCTAAAAAATCCGGGAAGGGGATTTGGATCAGTTCGCCCATCTCCTGTGACATACTGTACCTGGTACGTAAATCAAATAGGGCCACTGGCATGTTAGGGCCTGCCCATAACGTACATCATAAGGGCACTGAAAAAGTTATTGTAACAGAGTTGCATCAATTACATTCTCCATCTCTCAAGGGCGTGTTTGATATAAAATGCTCAAATAACAAGCTCCACACAGGTAGTAAATATGACACAAATGAAAACATTTTGTTCTGTCAAGATGGATAAAATGGCTCTATTTAATAACTTGGGGTACAGTCATATACCTATGCAGGCTAATTATTTAAGTAATAATCCCTGAAGAACAGGGCATTACTGGCCAGTAATGACCTGGCAGGAAGGGTTGAAGGCCAGAGGCAAAGCCAGTAATGCCCAGTTCTGAGGGCATTATTACTATTATAGGCTGAATGTAGACTTTTTTCATAAATAAGACCCATTTGTAGTAATATACAGTAGATTTGTTTTATTCAAATAAAATGGTAAATACATTAAAGCACCTCTATATACACTTACACTGCAGCTATCTATATCCACACACTGGTGCCCCCTCTGTACACACACACACACACACGCACACACACACACACACACACACACACGCACACACACACACACACACACACACACACACACACACACACACACACACACACACACACACACACACACACACACACACACATATACACATACACACATGTATACACACACACACATGTATATACACACACACACACATATACACACACACACGCACACACACACACACACACACACACACGCACACACACACACACACACACACACACACACACACACACACACACACACACACACACACACACACACACACACACACACAACACACAAACAATAGCTCCACTCACACACAACACACTGCAGCTCTACACACACACAACACACTGCAGCTCTACACACACACACAACCCACAAACTGCTGCTACGCACAAACTCTGTAGCTACAACCAAACTCTGCTGCTGTTGCTGCTACACACACATACAACACAACAGCACCACACACACACACAAGCTGCTGCTACACACAAACTCTGCAGCTACACACACAAACTCTGCAACTACACACACACAAACTCTGCAGCCACACACACACAAACTCTGCAGCTACACACACAAACTCTGCAGCTACACACACACAAACTCTGGAGCAGACACACACACACACAAACTCTGCAGCTACACACACACACACACACACACACACACTCTGCAGCAACCACACACACACAAACACAAACTCTGCAGTAGCTACACACACTAGATAGATAGAAACTGCAGCTACAAACAAACTCTGCAGACAGACACTTATTTTGCAGCTACAAATACACTCTCTCCCTCCTCAACATTCACGGGGTTTGGGAGGAGTCACTGCCTGGCTGCTGCTTCCAGATCAATCCACTGCCCTTTCTGAGAGCCTCCTGACCAATCCCCTACCCTCTCTCAGAGCTGTTCTGACAAAAGGAAAAGCTGATTGGCTAGAAATAAGCACTCTGCAAGCTGACAAAAATTCCGGACATTACTGAATGAATAATGCCCAGAATTTTAACCAATCACAGAGCAGGGATTTGAATAATGCCCGGAATTTTAACCAATCACAGAGCAGGGATTTGAATAATTCCTGGAATTTTACAGCTTTAGCCTACAGTATAATGTGAGTTAATGTCACTCGCAAGGGTGATAAATGTGTGCAGCACAAGGTTAGCAGGCAAGATACAACGTTTATTAACTAGACAACCGTTTATAATAACTTCCAAGTATTCCTCTCTATTTTTATTCACTATATATATATATATATATATATATATATATATATATATATATATAGAGAGAGAGAGAGAGAGAGAGAGAGAGAGAGAGAGAAGCTAATTTGAATACATAAAGTATATTACAATTATTAAATTAGTCTTTCTCATGTTTCTCAGATGTGTTCACAAGTATCTCTTCACATGTTGTATAGAATGTTTTGGGCGGTATATAATAAATTGATGGGTTCTCTATTAAGGATGACTCCTCTCCAGAAAAACCCATATTTTAGGATAGATTATTTTGTGATGATATTCAATGTTTGATTCAATGTTTCATTGAAAATGTTAAGTAAATAAAAATACCACTTATGAATACATACACATTTCAGGCAGATCCACAAGCCTGCCTTTCCCATGATCTCTCAACATGCAATGCTTCCACTGTAGCCAGGGATCCATGAGTAATGACATGCAAATGAGTACTCACAGTCTGGCTATGCACTTCTTTAACCCAGGCTAAAAAGAAGCAAACAGCTTAAGCTTATAGGGATCCATGTAAAAATGGATAAATAGCAAAATGTGATCGACTGTGAGTGCTCATTTGCAAGTCATTACCTAGAATGGTGATATAAATTAAACTAAAACATATACTAAGCGCTCAACCTATTGACCTAACTTAACTATCCTTTAAGTGATAAATAAGTGCTCTAAATGTTGGATCTACTTTACAAGAACCAACAGTATAATTGAAATGAATTCTGCAGACTAGCTGGTAGACTGAGAAAGCGGCTGCCTAAGGATTAAAAAACAACAAAAACCTATCCACAAGGAATGTACAGAAATGGTATACAGACAGAAAATCAAACAAACAATAAACAAATATGTCCTTGGCGCACTATCTGGTATATAACCTGACAGAAAAAGAAGTCCATATGTCCTTGTTGATAGGGATATTAGATCCGAAATCCGATCACACTGGAGGTCCTTGGAGGTAGTAGAATCAGATCTGTGATGGTATAAAAAACAAAACAACCATTGCGCAGTACTTCTGGTCAAACATCAACTCCCCCACCGTTGCCAGCTACTTACTTAAAAATAGATTAAAAGGGCCTCAAAAGGTATCTTTGTCTTCCTTCCCTGTTGTCTAATCTAAGCACAGTTGCCAGGCGGGATGTCCCCTCCGTTCAGATGTAGGTCTCCCACATGTATACAGTCCCTATGCACAGGATACAATGTGCCGTCCGCTTGCGTGGGATGATGTCGGGAAGCTGCAGATGGAGGTGCGACTTGGCTTTGATCCCCGCTTCGTGGCCGCGACTCGGAGCGCCTCGTCCCCCTCTGGTGACGTCACTGCCCAAGCTCCCGTTCTCCTCCTCACATACGTGCACGTCGTATCACAAAGACTCAACCCTACGCGCGTTTCGTGACTACTGACGTCACTTCTTCAGGGGTAATGGAGTGTTGTTAGCAATAGGTGCTATTTAAGCACATTGAGTAATGTCCGCTGAGTTCCCATTAGATAATTACCTAACTGGAAACCCCTGCTCATTACCATACACATACAATCAATTCACACACAATAATATTCCCATTACATGGATTACACATAATAAAAACAATAAAAACTGCAATTTACACATAACTTTTACAGCAAAAGACAAACAGTTAATGTGCTTGCACTTTAAAATACAATGTTTATTCTAGTGGTGGTTAAGCAGCCTTATACTGCATGGAAAACTACCCACTGTTAGATCTGTTTAGAGAACTCAGAGGAAAAGATTTGGAAATAAAGGATTTTCTAGCTTATGCCCTCCAAATATAGAATTAATCTAGCCATCCTTTAAAAATGATGCCAGATCAAACTCTATATTTAGACCTCTTGGGGTCAGGGTTTTGAGGGTATAGATCCAGAAGCTTTCGCGTCTGGATATTAAATTCATCTTATCTCCCCCTCTCCAATTAAATAGCACCTATTGCTAACAACACTCCATTACCCCTGAAGAAGTGACGTCAGTAGTCACGAAACGCGTGTAGGGTGGAGTCTTTGTGATACGACGTGCACGCATGTGAGGAGGAGAACGGGAGCTTGGGCAGTGACGTCATCAGAGGGGGACGAGGCGCTCCGAGTCGCGGCCACCAAGCGGGGATCAAAGCCAAGTCGCACCTCCATCTGCAGCTTCCCGACATCCTCCCACGCAAGCGGACGGCACATTGTATCCTGTGCATAGGGACTGTATACATGTGGGAGACCTACATCTGAACAGAGGGGACATCCCGTCTGGCAACTGTGCTGAGATTAGACAACAGGGAAGGAAGACAAAGATACCTTTTGAGGCCCTTTTAATCTATTTTTAAGTAAGTAGCTGGCAACGGTGGGGGAGTTGATGTTTGACCAGAAGTACTGCGCAATGGTTGTTTTGTTTTTTATACAGTACCATCACAGATCTGATTCTACTACCTCCAAGGACCTCCAGTGTGATCGGATTTCGGATCTAATATCCCTATCAACAAGGACATATGGACTTCTTTTTCTGTCAGGTTATATACCAGAAATGCGCCAAGGACATATTTGTTTATTGTTTGTTTGATTTTCTGTCTGTATATCATTACCTAGAATGCCTTGCTGCAGTGAAAGCTTTGCATGCTAAGAGATAATGGGGAAAGGCAGGTTTGTGGACTTGTTTGAGATGTGAATGTGCTGATAAATCCTATTTTTATTTACTGAACACTGTACGGTGGTTTTATGACACTTTTTTTTCTCACCATATCTTACTTTGTGCCTGATCGAAAATGTTGAATTTTCTTTAACTTTGCCAATTTCGACTAAACATTTTCGTAAAAAAGTTCTAGAGAGCTTTCTGAATTTTGTTTCAAAAGTTCAAGCAAAACGTAGGCAAAGTGAATTTGGGTAAGTTTGCCCATCTGTGCTCCTGAGAAGCAAAACAGACAGAAAACATCCAATATATAACTTCATTAGGATTTAGAAAAACACACCTGAATCAAACAAGAACACAGCTTGAAATGCATTTGCCAGTGGACTGCTGTCCATCTACTGTAGCTGGCCAAAAGTTTTCTTTAAATAACCTATCAGTGTTTGGTTTCCTAAGAAAGATGAATGTAACCTTAAAGTAACTGTCTTACATAGTTGTGTCTTGTGAATAATGTATATGCTTTTCCTTTCTCCAGGGACAGTGAAATCAAGCTACGTTTCTCGGATTGACGAATGAGGGTATCATAATTGCCACATGAACAAAGAACAGAACTTGGAGAACCACCAAAGAGTCACCAAAGACATTAGATAAAGATTATAAAAACTCTCTAAAGCATCTGTTTACCATAAAAATAATACAAGTTTGAAAAAACTATTCAATTATTCAGCTGTCTGTGAGTAGGTTTACTGGCTATTCATTTCTTAAATCAGGCTGTGCTGAAAAGCTGTGCATTATGGCAAGTATAAGCTTATAGGGCTCCGTGTTGAAATAACATGTAAATGAGCATACTGTGTGTCACCTTTTACTTCTAATTCATTTCCCAGAATCCTTGGCTGCAGTGGAAGCACTGTATGCTAAGAGATAATGGTGAATCAGGGTTGCAGACTTGTCTGAGACATGTACAGTATATGTGCTCATGAGTGATATAAAAAATAATTCAAAAATACTTATCCTGGTCTGTCAATCAGCTACGCTTAAACGTATGAAACATGCCACTGACTTTTGGCATGGCTGCTCTTTTGAGAAATCTACAAATTAGCACATATTTTCAGAGTTCTGCAATCCATTCCTAAAATGATCAAGGGAGGTTAATGCTTCATACTTAATGAGCGTGTCCTGCATAAGCAAGAAACTATGAAATGTTACAGCTTAGTAAGTATCCCTGTTTTGAACGGTTTGTGAAGCAAAACGTTTAGAGGCCCACTTTTCATAGCACGTTGTGCGGAACGCCGATGTCTAATGGCATTCTGACGTAATGATTAGTTCTTCCGAAAAGCTTTAATTATTATAGCGAAAGCTCTACAATACTGTAAAAAAAAAAAAAAAAAAAACCTTCACTATTTAAAAATTCAACATTCAACCAATGGCGGCAGCTCTTTCTCTACTCAGTTAGGGTCTTATTTTATATTCACAAAAGGGGTAATTCTGGACATTTTCAACTGAAAGTCCATATTCGAAAACTTCCCGAACATCTACTTTGGCATCTACAGAATTACCCCCTTAGAGGTAAAAATATTAAACTTAGCAGACTTATCCCTCTGCATGCAAATATTATCTCTCGTCTTGGTTAGCAGTAAAAAAAAAAAAATGTACTTAATTGACAATTGTTCCAGCTCAAGCCAAGGAGCATTGTAATTTGTTACAAACAAGCTCTTTGTTCACATCAGGTTGGGTCAGTTAATTTTAGGACAACCACTTCCATTAAATAAGAAATATGTTAAGAGAAAAGATAAGCCAACAATTTCACATGGAATAATAATAATAAAAAAAAAAAATGAAAACATGCATTGTTTACTTTTCTGGTTTTCCTCCAGATAGCTCACAAAACCACTTTGTGAAAAACAATTCACATATCTAAATCTAATTTGAACTGACACTCTGATCTTTATCTGTTAAAAGGTTGAGAATTAAAGTAACAATCAGTGTTTACTTTTTTGATACTTTTATGTTATTTATTTCGGGGTCATGCTAGTAGCCGCTGCCGCTATAAATTATTGGTATGCTTCTATACAAACTTAGTGGCAGAAAAGGTGGCAGTGATGCTTAACTTTTGTAATGCTGCAGGGCCTAGCAATGCATTGGGGGTCTGCCCTACTAAAGGGTTAAGAGTGCCATTATTTTTTCTTGACTATTGATATTTATTTTGTGCAGTGCAGAACAATTGTATTAATCTACAGAAGAAAAGAAAAAAGAAAGAAAAATCATGAAGGGATTGTATAGAGTACTTTCTAAAATGTTTGCCTATTTTTCTCTCATTCTTTTTTACTTCCCTTACAATACATTTATATGTTTGTATGTAATCTAATTGGCTATGGAAGTATTTCTTTTTCCTGGCCCGAGTTTAATAACTCCGCTGTGGGATAGTCAGGATGTGTTCTTGCTGGCTCTTTTCCATGTAACTACTCCATAAATCATATTTTGGTATGTAGGTCATTTAGTAGTGAGAATAATGGGTTTTAAAGGAAGAGTAGAATCCAGACTCTGTTCCACCAGGGATCAGGATGATTAATAACGTATGCTTTCTGAAATGATTTAAGAATTAGGAACAAATATGAAAAATTCATTTTATTTCTATAGATGAACCTAGACTGAAAAGGCCATTATGAATTTAACCAATGCGTATAGAAATATGTTTAGCTGAATAGATGGTATACAAACACCATGCAGTGTACCAGGGGCTTTGTCAATCTTTAGACACAAACTGTTTTAGTACCTAAAGATGTGATCCCTGCCCCCATAAACAAGCTGAAGTTACTGTATAACTAGGGTTTTTAAGAGAAGAATGTGAGTAAGCATTAAAAGCTCCATCTAGTGGTCCAATGATGCAGAGAGGTACATGGGGCTATTTAGTTTTTATCCTTACAATACATGAAATGTATATTCCTAGAGTTGAATAGAAAATGATACACTTCACTGTTTTAATAGCCAAAAATTACTGCATGGCCTCTGTGAGTTTATGTTTTATACAACAAAACTTGACGCTACTTTTTTGTGTAGCATGTATTGTAGGTATGGGCAGGTTCGAGGGTTTGAAATTCGAACTTCGCAAACTTCATAGAGTAAGTCAATCAGAAGATTGTGGTGATTTTTGGAATTAAATTTTAAATCTGAGTAAAGTGCGAGCCAAGAACACGAGAAACACTCATTGTTATATCCATTTTTTTTTCCTCTCTTAACAAACTGGGAAAACTTTTGAGTTTACAAAGATTTTTTCCCCCCATATTTTTACAAATAGATTGTAGTTCCCAAAAAATTCACTCAAATTAAAAAATATATGTATATTATCTTCCAATCAAAATCTGGCCAAACCAAAGCAAAACAATTGTTAGAACCAAAACCATATTCAAATATACTAAAAATACCTATGGTCTGCAACCCTGCCTTTCCCCATTATCGCTTAGCAAATAGTGCTTTCACCGTAGCAAGGGATGCTGGGTAATGACATGCAAATGAGCAAAGTGTGTCCCTCTTTATATAGGGGTTGGCAATGGAAACTCTAGTCCTGGGTCATCTTTTTGCGGCCCTGATCACTGCTACAGCTACTGCCCTGAATAGCAGAGGTTGTGGGGTCGGATCCTGTTGGACCTAACATTACCACCTGGCACAAAAGGTGACTGTGGACCTGGCTTGTGACCTTGTGTCTGGTGTGAGACATTATACTTTGCATATCCTATTAATACAGTATATATCTGAAGTGTTCTTTTTGTGCACAGGTGTCTCTCTATTAATTATTTCAAGGTGAGATGACATACAATATATATATATATATATATATATATATATATATATATATATATATATATATATATATATATATATATATATATATATATATATATATATATACACACTACACACTATAAACACTTTACACTATATATATATATATATATAATATATATATATATATAAAAACAGTGGTTGACAAATCACCAAAAAATCTACTCGCCACACAAAAAAATATACTCGCCACCTAGTACCAAACGTGTGCTGCTTGGGCCAATATTTACTCGCCCGGGGGTTAAATCCACTCGCCCGGGGCGAGCAAATGTATAGGTTTGTCGAACACTGTATATATATATATATATATATATATATATATATATATATATATATATATATATTTGTGTGAACAGCAAGCATTAGCTTATATGGACTCCATGTAACAATGGACTTAATGCGGATATGGGGTTTCTCACACACTATCATAATTGTTTGTAATTATCCTGTCTGCCTCTCTGCCAATGTTCTTATCCACCACTCCCCCCCCCGCAGCATCCCCTTCCCCTTCCATGCTGCTACTTGTCATCTTCTTCAAAGATCCTCTTCTCACCTACCTTATCTAAATCTCTGTTTTTTTTCTGCTTTCCAAACACTGTTTTAGCCATAGGCGTGTAATATAGTGCGCGCACGCTTCAATTATAATTGGCTGTGTTAGCCAGACATTTCTATACCAGGGACGCGTGCGCACGGCCGTGAACGGTGGCGCGGCAGACCAGGGAAAATCAAATCAAATTGTATTTTCTTGCTGCTGCCACGTCGCGAACCAATCACAGTGCGGCCTAATGCTGTGATGTCAGAGTCACGCCCCCTAACCGTGCTCTTCACCTCATGCACCCTAATAACTAAACGCGCATACCACATGCACGTGCAACGCCCGCACGCGCAGCAGCGAGGACTACAAAACAAGGATTAGATTCCTTTGTAAACCAGTATTGCTGACCTGAGGAAGAGAGAACAACTCTCGAAAGCTTGTCCTATGACATAACTGGTTAGTCCAAATAAAAAAAAGTATCACCTAATACTGAAGTACTCATTTATTCTTCACTGTTGCAACTGGACTAACACAGCTATTACCAATATACTGTATATCGGTAATATACGGTAATATTGGAATATACGGTAATATCGGTAATATACTGTATATCGGAAATAACCGTGCGCGCTCGTCCCTAGTAAAGAAACGTCTGGCTAACACAGCCAATTATAATTGAAGCGCGCGCACACTATATTACACGCCTATGGCTAAAACAGTATATATATATATTAACAGTGGTCGACAAATCACCAAAAAATCTACTCGCCAAACAAAAAAATCTACTCGCCACCTAGTACCAAACGTGTGCTGCTTGGGCCAATAGGAGCTCGCCACGATGTTAAATCCACTCGCCTGGGGCGTGCAAATGTATAGGTTTGTCGAACACTGTATATTAACATAGCTCTTTCTCCCAATCCACCACACCCGTCTGAATAGATCTGTGCTGCAAATCTGCATTTTTTAAACTGATGTCTGGCTAAAGGGAACTTACAAATTCAAGGCGCATTCATACAATATGATTCTCAAGTATAAAAGCAGAGTATCTAACTAAGGCCTCATCCTCACTGCTCGTGGCTGTGTACGCTACAGCGTGCGCAAGATAATGCCCTTTATGGGGCCGGCCCAAGTCACTGCCTGCACACGCATGCAACAAGCACGATGTGTGACCACCTTTCCAAAAAATACAAGATTTATGTCTTTTGGCACGGCGCCCAAGCGATGGATACGTCACGGCGATGCTTCAGCCAATGAGGGCAAACCAGCAGCGTGATGTCATGGCCACGCCCCTCATCACAATCTCCTGCTCTTCTCTGGACGCACGTCCCAGACCACAGATCAAAGCTAAAACTGGTGCACCCGCCGCCAGGCGCTCCGACGCGCGTGCACGCAGTGACTGGGGCCGTAGCCTTACCCTTTAAAAACATTTCAGCTTGCTTGAGTTGCACAGCAACCCTTTGACAATCAGTATGAAAAACGTATACAGATTATAGCTGAAAGCACAGAGAAAACGGAAGGAATTACTAAAAAACAAATTAGCAGATGAGAAGAAGCAGTTAATGCGGAAACAACACAAAATTAAACAATCGCAGGAATAAAAATGTAATGTACAGAGCTGTGCAGATAATCTGCAAACATAAAACTGAAAATGTACGAACATGTAACTACAATATGGTGAAGAAAACTATTGAAGATAACTAAAACTTAAAGAAGACGAAGCAGCAACTTGCGGATTGGGATAAAGGAAAATCATGGTGCTCAAACAAGACAATGAATTAACAATGAAAGACTGTGCACTTAGAAAGTGACATTGCTTGCTTTCTTGTTGATAAGCTCTGGAAGAGTCTGGGGAAACAAAGATGAAGCGACTGGACAGTGTGCAGAGTGCGTGGCTTGTCAACAGATGTCCCTAGACTACAGACATTTGATGCTGGACCAAGTCTTTATATCAAGACTTGAATATGTGTACATATGATGATTATACTTTTTATTTCACTATTTTTAAATAAAAGTGTATACACTTTGAGAAGTGCTCTTCAGCTTTCCAGTGATTCTGTGCATAAAAGATAGGGAGCTTTTATCTTTATTGCATGTTCCCCTGATTACTGCTTCATCACTTAAAGAAAGTAGAGGACTTCTACAAGAAATTGTACAACTGCACAGATAACACAGAGCATAATGAAGCACACGAAGAGTGAAAATAAACCACCACTGACGAAACATGCATCCTAAATACATCTATATTTCTATTTCTGGAAAAGGCTAGACATTATCGGGAACACTTCCAGAAGAAGTATTAAAAGACAATACAATCCATTAATCGCTATATGAAATTACTGGTAAATACGGAATGTAAGTACAGATACAGCAGATTTTATGGGTCCCCAGTGGCAGCAGCCACCATTGTGTCTGCCTTAGACTTGCTTGGAAAAAAGGGGCAGGGCTGCTGCGCTATTCGTAATTCGTGTTTTTTTTTTTCAATTAGCTCAATTTTGGAAATGTGAAAATTGCTAAAACCTGATGCAGTTTTCTCTTATTCTAGGTGTCTCAATTTCATATTTTGCAAGTGAAATTAATTCAGAGATTATAAGTACACTAAACTAACAATAAAAAAAATTACGTTGGACAGTTATATTCCAATGTGATCCATGAAGATATGTAAAAAATGGGCATAGATTCAAATGGCATAATTATTCCCAGCACACACAGGAAAAAGTTCCAGTAGCCATATTTTGTACCAAAAGAAAACTAGATTAAAAACTTTGAGAACAGAACAAGTTCACATCTTTACTGAAAAGTTCACTTGCAACAACCGATATGAATAGTCTTCAGTTTGGTGCAAAACAATTGTTCATTGTGCTAACAGTACAGTAAAATGAATCAAAGTGCAACATGCATAATAAAAGCAATTAAAAACAATTTCCGTGCCATTTGTTAATTTCATGTTTCAACGGTGCCAAAAACTAAAAACAATAATACACCATAGTAAAAGGTCAGAACATATAAAATAGACTCATTCTTTTTATTTTCAGGATAAAAAAATAAATAAATCTGCATTATACTGTACAATGGTTACATCTGTTTATAAAGGTGGGACAGTTAAACTCCATTAGCAGAATAGCGGAACAATTTCAGACCTAGTGTCAAGTTTATGAACTCATGCTCATACTCTGATAATGAGCAGGATAAGTATAAAGTGGTGGTGGGTGTTTGGAATTTTGTGAGTGATGAATTCAAATAAAATAAGGAGAAGATAGAGTTGTGTTGACGCTTTTAAACTCCCATATAAACAAAACACCCATATGCATTATGCTTCCAACAGCTGCTGCAGGCATGAATCTATCATGGCAGTTGGCCAATAATCCACAACACAGCACCAGCTAATTTACATTTTAGCGCAATTAAATCTAGCATAATAGCCCTGCTTCTAGGCTGCAATACAATGAAATTCGTTGTAGAAAATTATGACATCATCTTAAACACCATGATAACTTTAAACTAACATTAGGACAAGAGCTTTCTTCAACAACAGAATCTATTTCTATTTGAGCACATATAATGATATCATTTAGATGGCTATGGTAAGAACATTATAGCATATGATCATAAGAACGTTTTCTTCTATAATACCAATGTACACCAAATACATTTATTTCTGGGAAGGGCCACTCAGGTAGGGAGAGCCAACAGGAGAGGAGAGCTTGAACAACTATCTTTGGGTGGCGGCAGAGGTGGGCTTCCATGGTCGGCTGATCACAGATGTTTGGCCCAACATCCATAATCAGTCAGAAGGGCCCCTACCTATGCTGGGATAAGCCCTCTCCACTCAACAATCTGTCTGCACTATACCACATGGTCAGCAACCTAACCCTCCCGTAGGTCAACAATCTATCCACACCTCCCAGCACTCAACAACCTGGGAACCAGGTTGAGACTTCAATCGTGGGACCTGGAAATGCAGTTGGGGGGACAAGTGGAGAGCTGTCTGGGGACAGCTAGTGCATGGGTCTGGCTCTTCCACTCGGCTCAACAACTACCATGCCCCTTTCATGAACGGATGGGACTCAGTTCCATACTGAAATCCTGGGCACCAAAATATCCCATGCTGGGCGTGTTGCTTGAAAATGACTAAGAACGTATAGTCATAAAGATTTTCCACTGCTAAATAGATAAGACACACTGTGGGTCAAACAAGATATGTATTATTTAGATAATAGAAATATACTATAAACATTGCTTTTATTAGTAAGTTAATCGAAATATACTATAAACATTGCTTTTATTATTAAGTTAGTGTATCACTTTGATAAACACAAAGGAAAACAAAAAATGTGAATCTCAGAACAAGGTCCCTATTCAGGAAATAAAAACTCAATTTTTGATCATCTTTCTTAAGGCTACTTGTCCTCTTCTTCTGCTACCATACTATTTCACAGCTGCCAGCCAAACACAATGTCCACCACCACAGTATAGTAATTTATTAAATCAAGAGAAAATAACATGGGAGTATGGAAAATTGAGAACTTTTTCTTCTATAATACCAACAAAAACGAGAAAACATCTCACTTACAGATCAGTAACTAAATCTGCGCTCAAACACGAATTGTAGCCCCTCTCTATCCTGGCCAGTTCAGTGTCTCGCCCAATATCATCAACGCATTTCACTTACGCTTCATCAGGAGCGTAATGGGATGAGGTATTGGAGTTTGCACTACGCTTATATTCCAGTTTGATTAGAGAGTAGATGAGCCGATTTGCAGCCACCATAAGTCAGGAATATAGCCATTAGCTACAATTTTATCTATGGGAGAAGAATAAAGATCTATAATTTAATTTTATATTTTTACTATTAATCCCAAATTTAGTAAGCACTTGGAATAGGTGATCTCACAACCAACCATAGCAAATGCTTTTTTGAAATGAAAGGGAGGATGTTGGACTAGAACTAGAGATGGGCGAATGTATAAAATGTATAAAAATTCAAGCAACAAATTCTGTCCAGGGTTTTGAATAAAAATTGATTCACAGATGGATATTCGCAGGCGAGTCCAAAAGCAAAAGTGTGCAGCGCACAGCAATGAGTAGAAAGAGCAGTTCTGGCAAACAAATCCTTTATTGACAAGCCATAACATAGAGGGCAGCAACCCTTCTACGCGTTTCGTGCTAGTGCACTTTATCAAGAAGTGCCATACACGGTGTAACAAACAATTTAAGTACAGCTGACTGCCGTTTTTCGCGCCAAACAGTGACATCACGAAACGTCACTGACCAATGAAAATCGCGCTCGTTGCGCATGCGTCCCGCGGCTAAGCACTGAAGGACTCCCTGCCCATACCAGCTGTCTCTCAATCTCGGGGAGACACGCCCCTCTTGGGAGCTCACCCGATGTGAAGACACACCCCTGGCAGTGGCCAAAGAGACACCCCAGTCGCGCCGTCCGGCGCATGCGCAGACAAGCAGCTAAACAAATAAGTACTGAATTCCCCCGTTCTGGCTAGAGGAGAAGTGAATATATACCACTATAACAAATATAGCTACATTCATGACGCTATTGCACACCAACCCTCCTGGCCGGCCAATAGTCTCTAGCATTGGATCTTTGGGAGATGGTTTGTCTTATTATGTCAATACATATTTACAGCCCTTTGTTAGGGCCTTACCATCCTTCATTTTGGATTCAGGGGATTTACTTACAAAATTACAAGACATTACATGGAATCAAGATTTTTTGTGGGTAACTATGGAAGTGGTCTCCCTGTATTCGATCATACAGCACGATCTGGGTATGGCGGCTGTCCGCCACTTCATAGAATGCCCAGGTAGCTCGATACTTACGACAACGTTTATTATGGAATCTATACTCTTTTTACTCACACACAATTATTTTCTTTTTGAGCACCAATTTTATTTGCAACTTCGGGGAACGGCAATGGGGACAAGTTTTGCCCCCTCCTATGCCAATCTTTTTATGGGGTGGTGGGAAAACAACTTTATTTATAGTAGCACAAACACCTATAGACACAATATTATTTTTTATAAATGATTCATTGATGATCTTATCTTTATTTGGCACGGGAGCACAGACACGTTATTAGCATTTATTGATTATTTAAATGACAACACTCTAGATATTCACTTCACTACTAATTATAATACACATCACATCAGCTACCTGGACATTCTGTTTTATATAGACATTAATCAAAAGATACAATCTGATGTTTATAAGAAATTAAATTCTAGGAACTAATTTTTGAGAGCGAACAGCTGTCACCCCAGATCAGTGATTAAAGGGATACCCAGGGGTCAGTACCTCAGATTGAGGAGAAATTGCTCAACATTCAGCGATTTTTTGACTCGGTCTGAGGAGCTGACCAACAAATTTGTTGAGAGAGGATATGATCGGGAGACCCTCCAATGCACATTACAAGAAGTAATGGAAATTGAGCGAGAAACTACACTCCCGTCCAGATCCGGAATGAGGGACGGTAAATACAGAAATAATTTCATGAGTTCAAATAGAGACTAAGGATAGTAAGACCTGCCCTCTGTTCATATCCCAATTTAGTAAGTCAAGTAGTCAGGTAAATCGGATTATCAACAAGCATTGGGAATTACTACAGATGGATCCAATACTTCGTGAATACACTGAGAAAGGCCCAAAATGTGTATATAGAAGAGCCAAAACACTGGCCGCGTTTATCTCTCCAAGTGTTATTTCCACTCCTGTGGGTGATCCGGACCGTTTCCTGACCAGGGAATCCTTTAGATGCAATCACTGTAACATGTGTCAATTCATGAAGCCTGCCAAGCATGTCTTTTCCCACAGTCCACACAAACGCTACAACATACATAGTTTCATCAATTGTAATACCTCTTTTGTGGTTTATCTTATCAATTGTGGCTGCGGGAAGAGATATGTTGGCAGGACAACTAGGGCGCTGAAGATAAGGATGCAGGACCACTGCAGACTCATCCGTAAAAAAGATTTAGAGCATCCTGTCTCCAATCACTTCACAAAATGTAGAGAGGGGGCATCAACAATTTCACTTTTGTTGATATAGAGAGGATAATAAAAAAAGAAAGAGGGGGTGACATGGTAAAAATACTGGATTGTAGAGAATCCCATTGGATCTTCATGTTAAGAACAAGATTCCCTGAAGGGATAAATGTAGAGTGGAACATTAACCACTTTCTGAAATAAACCATTATTTTGTCATTTTCAATCCGAAATTGCCCCAAAGAGACATGGATATTGTTCTAGATATATATTTTGTTTTTGGGGGGACCATGCAAAGAACTATTGATATAACATGAGATATGTATTAATTTCTCCATCAGGAATTACGAAAATAATTTAAGTTTAGTATTTATGAACTTATCTCTTTAATATATGGACCGCACTTTTCATTGGTGTAATTGTGTTTGCATTAGTGTAATTGTGTTTTTCATTATTGTAATTGTGTTTACCTTAATTAATGAATATGTAACTTGCACTTATCTATATGTAATGTTTACGATCAATGATGGCAAATGGGAATTTATGTGTACAATCACATGCTCTCATAGCTTCACCTATGGTGCATAAATTATAGTTATGTATGCTTAATATCTCCTCAAGGGTACTCCACATAATATGCTTTATAAATAGATGCTTTATATATGTGTCATGGCCTCCATCTCAACAAGGGGGCGCATATTTGTTTTTATATGGGTATAAGATTATACTTTATACTGTTTTAATTGCTTTTCTAGCCTTTTGTAATTAATAAATTGTTTAATGTATGTAGTTTTAAAGATACTGTGTTACTGACTGCCTAAATTGATTTCCCCGTTTTGGTGTGTGTATATATATCTCTCTATATATTTATTTACTCTTTATTTTTATTTTTATTTTCACTCTTATCATTTATAGCATCTTAAATTGATTCTAGTAGCATTACCTCCATGATTTGCTTGGTCAACTGGTGGTTTGGTGTGCAATAGCGTCATGAATGTAGCTATATTTGTTATAGTGGTATATATTCACTTCTCCTCTAGCCAGAACGGGGGAATTCAGTACTTATTTGTTTAGCTGCTTGTCTGCGCATGCGCCGGACGGCGTGACTGGGGAGTCTCTTTGGCCACTGCCAGGGGTGTGTCTTCACATCGGGTGAGCTCCCAAGAGGGGCGTGTCTCCCCGAGATTGAGAGACAGCTGGTATGGGCAGGGAGTCCTTCAGTGCTTAGCCGCGGGACGCATGCGCGACGAGCGCGATTTTCATTGGTCAGTGACGTTTCGTGACGTCACTGTTTGGCGTGAAAAACGGCAGTCAGCTGTACTTAAATTGTTTGTTACACCGTGTATGGCACTTCTTGATAAAGTGCACTAGCACGAAACGCGTAGAAGGGTTGCTGCCCTCTATTTTATGGCTTGGCAATAAAGGATTTGTTTGCCTGACCTGCTCTTTCTACTCATTGCTGTGCGCTGCACACTTTTGCTTTTGGACTCTTCATCCTGCTACAGCTGCACGCTCTGGAAGGGAGGCTCTGGGAGATCTGAGTATCGTGAGTACATTACCTAGGGATAACCCAATGAGGAAGGGGAGGGTGTCTTTGGGCAACCTACCCCAACCTTCAGGGTAATCTTAGTGCCCCCCTAAAGGTTTAGTACTGTTACCATTCAATTGTTATCACCCAATTTATGCTCCCTTCCACTACATATACACGGACCAAGCACTTCTGAGCACCATCACATCACTAAACTATGGATATTCGCAGGCGGTTTGGACAGTCAAGAAATGTGTGAGAGAGTGAGAGAGTGAAAGAGTGAGTGAGAGAGTCCCAAGTGCTATATACTGTATATCCCCTCAAAGAACACGTGAAGTTTAAAAAGGAGCACAGCTGGGATACCTGGTATATATCCTAAGAGGAGTCATAAAAATATAATTTGCATATAAATATATAGCACTTAAGTTGGGACTAGTAAAATATGATTCTCTTCCCATTTTTCACGGTCTGGAACTTATTGACCAGGCATGTTGTAGCAGCGACTGGTGGTATTGCATACACTTGAACACAGATCTGTGAATGTAAGTTTCTAAACCCAAGCTGCAAATTTGAATGTCAGCTAAATTTGCCTAACTTTGAGAATCCCATTAAATTCTAGGTACTGAAAAGTGGAGATCTCCTTATTTCAACATTTGATACTGGATTTCTCTCCCAGATAAATCTCTTTTGGTTTGAGGATATAATTGTCATGGGAGACCAGGTTTATTGTACACCATTTACCAGGATCATGTATTGAGCAAAACAAGATAATGATATAAATTGAGGTTTATTCACAGAAATAGGCATACACACAGTGGAACACAAAATACAGATGAAAAGCACACTTACTGGCGTCTGTGGTAGAAAACCAGTCTGTTCTAGGTGCAGGGAACACTAAATAAGAGTTTTCCCCTAGCCGCGACTTAGCCCAAAATCCTCTGGTTCCCAAATTGGCGTGAAGTTCCACATGGCCCCGCTCCCTTCTCTTCTGAGAACTTGGACTTCCTTAACCGGGGATTAGTACCAAACTTCCTGGAACTAAAATCGGCTTGCAATCACAGCCTCGACCACTATGTTCAGTAATTAGAACTTGGCCGCCAAAAGTGGGACTTAGAATATTTTCCGGGCAGACTTTTCTGAAGCCGGTTCTCTGCTATTCATGCAAGAGCACTTTTGAAAAGCCTGCCCCCACTTCCGGCGTTGGAAATCTCAACGTTCATTGGCTTAGGGTTTTCTTATAGTATTTTGGAGTTCATTCACAAAATACTATAGCCAATCAGAGCATGGAAATTTTCTTAGTAGCCAATCAGAGTGAAGCTCGTCTGGAAAGCCGGGTTAGCGGGGAATCTGAATCTGCCAAGGGACATGTGCGAGTTTGCCACCTCTGTCCCTTACTATTCAGATGTCACCCGCCGAATCAAACTCCTCCAGGTCTGGTAGAACAAATGGCAGCCCGGACGACTGCCATTGATCCCAGGACGTGGGTACCATGCTACCCAAATGGCTTTCACACTTCAGGCATCCTCTGGTGGCTTTCATCTCCGATGTTCAGCAGACTTACTGGCACCAACTTGGCAGCTCTGCACAACAGTACATTACAATTTTTGACACAGTGTTAATAAAATATACTTTTAATACATCCTAAGTCTCTGGGTATGGGGAATAGAATAGAAAGCTGCACTTTATTTTTCTACTAGCCTTTATTCCCCACACACTATCCAAGAGACTTGGACTGGACACTAAGAGTCCCCTCACAACCTTATATTTATGGTTGGAGTGCCCATGAACCCCAATACAGGTTCTGGGCTACCTGGGAATTAATTGGGTATCCCCCTTAACCTAAGGAATCCTTTAAAGTTATAGGGACACTTTACATCCCTTTGCCCCATTTACCTTTCTCGGCTATGCTGAAGCATGGAACCCTAGTGTTGAGTCGCACAAGCGTTTTCCAGGGGAGATATTGCCAGGACAATGTGCCTACATGTATCCGAGAATCAAGCATGATTCTCGGGTACATTTTTAGGGAACCGACAACTCCGGACCCCAACACCTAGGCACATTCTGACAACAATTTTTCCGCAAACCCCCCCTTGAAACTCATGCCCTAGCAATCCCTGCTTCTGGCATCCCTGAAAAGGCAAAAACACATACAATTCTATATTGTCACACATTACAGTTTATGCACAAACAGTTACTGGGCTCAAGAGCCGACACTCCTGAACCCTTCTACTCGAATCAGAGGTAACCAAAACAGGACTTGACCTTTATTAAGAGCCTGGTTACCCTCTCACAGCCACAATAATTACTGACAATATCACCTCTAGTATTTCAGACAAAGTTTTTGCCCAAAACATTGCATTAGCAAGCTCTTTTAGAGAAATATTGTATTAAAAAAACGTGGTCCTTTTATATCAAGGAAAAATAATTACTTTTAGATATTGTTTTTTTTTTTTTTTTTTTAAATCAATGCTGGTTTTAGTATCACATTTACAGATGGAATGGCTTGTTAAAAAGTTTAATCAGGGCCTAAAATATGATCTGTCTCTTTCAGATTATTTATCAAAGTTTCCTGGCAACTAGGGAAATATGATTTTCTTTAACTCTTTTTACTTAGTCTGGTACTACTGTCTTTATTGCATAAGTTTTGCATGGGGTTTTTTTTGCAGCTAGGAGATTTTAACAAAGTTCTCTTATGTCTCATGGGTGACAATGTCTTCTGCAACTGTTGGTACGAGGAACCATCAGTGGAGTTAGATGTGTTTGCTGACATATGACAAATTAATTACAACGTTCATATATTTCAAGCAGCAGATATCTGAAAAAGCACTTATGGCATAGAAATTCTGTATACGTGTATACATTCAGCAGCTATCAATTTTGGAATTATTTATGCTTCTTGGGTATCTGAAATTGAATGTACAATGATTCCCACTAGGTTAATGGAGCACATAAGAAAACTGTCCCAGTTGCAATTGCTGAATCATCTGGCTGAAACAATTGCTTTCTTTCCACATACTGTACAATGTGATCCGCAATAAACGTCATAGTTAAACGAGAGGAGCATTGCCACTTGTAAATATGCAACAACATAATGCCGACTGAACATGGCAGGTGTTATACGTATGCCACCGGGCAAACTGAAATGCCAACATTGCTATTAAGCTAATTCATACACGAGGAGAAAATGTTTCTGCAAAATGAATCAATGCTGGTAAGTTACACTTGCTAAGTATTGCATAAATGCTTATTCTGGCAAGTACTCCGAGCAAATACTGTTTATGTGCTAATGATTGTTAGATGTTATAACACATTTTCAATGTTCTAAAAGACGTACAATCTGTATTTATTAAAACTAGAAGAGTGTGCATACATTAGGGACACCCAGAAAAACTCTGTGAGTGTCAAGTGAGGAATAAAAAAATAAACTTCTTTCTTTATTTTTGCTAGCTACAGTTGCATAATTCCTCAACATAAAATGCTGAGAGAGAATAAAAGCAGATAGGTGAAAGAGCCCAACAATATAAAACACTATGTAAAGGCTGTTACAAATACCATTTCACTCACAAAAAGCTTTGCAAATATATTTCCCGATTAGACCTCTTGTTTCCAACGTATCCAAGACTGTTGTCCAATAAGCTTCCCTCTATAGCAGTACAGTATTTCTAATCTACTCTATCTCCCCCTCAGGGGCCTATCACCTATCATCTCAGGGTTCAATCACAGTAAATTATAAAAAGGTTGTATCCGGTTTATGTTTATCCGCTGTATGTGCTGCTGGAGCATAAGATAGGTTTTTCCTATCAACTGTATGTAAATGTTCATAAAATTGTTTTTGTTTTTTAACTCAGCGTACTGTATAGTATATCCTGTACATTTTATACCACACTTACATTTAACTTCATAAAAGTACATATTTTGATCGTGAATAAAATAATTAATAGAACATGTTTTTGTCTTGGACAAATTAGTGAAAAAAGAGTTCTGATAATTACATTTGCACATATTATAGTACAAGTACCACATCTTTTATGAAAGGAAAACCATATCCTGTGGTATTTTCCCATCCTTCTCTAAAAAAAGAGAGTTTACACGCATATTGCTTATATGTTTACTTCTTCTGTAAATACACTTTGGAACATTTTGCAATATATCGCTCAATAAAGGGGGTCACAACTCAGAATAACCCAATTTTCCTAATAAATTACAGTATGCAATTTCTTTTGAGGCTGTATGACAGCATGTAATAAACGCCAGATCAGCATGTAATAAACGCCAGATTCAATTGTTTTGTTTCAGTGTTCCATTTCTTCTTCTTCTTTTTCTGTACCAATAATCTTTCCCTATCTGTATCTGATGCTTTCTGCTGAGCTTTTACCAATTACTTTTCATGTTACAGTAACTCCACTGTTGGAATCTGTGTCATAAAACTTCACGCTGTCAGAAAACGTCACCCTATTACAAAGCAGTTGCATCTAAATCTTAAACACTCCCCTGTAAGGATATGATTCCCAACATGTTTAGGGTGGAAACTCTTAGCACTCAAAACTGAATTTTCTGCCATTGGTTTTCTATACAGGGTTGATGGAACCTGCCTATTTTCCACAAAATAATCCAAAATATAAAAAAATGCAATCCTCACAGTATTGGATCTGTGTGTGAATTGCAAGCCATACTTATTCATACTGATATAGTTCAATAATTCATAAACAAAGTTATCTCACTAGCTAAACCCCTCCAAATCACAATAATGTCATCAATAAAGCAACTCCACACACAAATCAAATCCTGAAAAGGATTGACCTCTGAGAAAATATATTTATCTTCCCACATATTCAAAAATAAGTTTGTGCAAGATGATGCAAAAGTACTCTTCATCGCTGTTCCCACTGCTAGTAAAAATAGCGAATAAAAAAAAATATATACAGTATATTTATGCGTTATCATCATTTAATGGTGTTTGCATGCCAAATGTGTCATTTTTCACAAATTATATCACTGCATAAAGTCTCTTTTGCATGTCAAATTGAGAAATACGATGGGCAGCACACAAGTGAGCACGTGACTTAGATATGCAACCAGGCTTAATACACACAGATACTCTAGCCATCTCATCTTTCTCCTGTGCAAGGTACTTTCAATTAGTTAATATTAACCCTTTAATCAGTTGCAATCAGATTTATCCATTGCCACCACCCAAGAATTATGCAAAATATTTAAATTAATATATCTGCCAGGGTCTCGGGTCCCTGTTTATTATAGAAAAAAAAACGTATGCACTTAGCAGTTAACACAGACAAAACATTTGTAGCAAAATGTATTAGAAAATGTAAATATTTTTTCCAGAACATGTAAAAGTTCATACAGAGCCCCAAATAATTACTTATTAAAGAATGTTTTAATATATACAATAATACAGTTATTTAGATTACAGAAAAAGATAATTACAAGAATATACAATTAGAATAAATGCAGGACAGTTTATTAAAAGAAAAGGATAAAACATAAATCCGTATACATTACATTACCATGTATGTCATAGGTTTTCCTCCAGAGAGGTCACTGGAGTAGAAAGATGAAAATTCAAGTATTTGATCATAAACACACCTCTGTTGAATTCTGATTTTCATAATTCCTAGCTAAGTCTTATGTACTATTTCCCCCCCCTCCCCATGAAAACTATACGAGTCTAGCCCTGTCGTAAATCAGCTGTGATGTTGACAGTTTTACGACAGTGAAAAAACCCTCCCTTTTTTACGTTTAAAAGGGTGCCTAGATATATGCAAAAGACATCATAACTTTGTGACCTTGATACTTAGACACGTGAGTCATATCAATAGATTCAGGCGGTTATGATGGATCGTTTTTATGGTCCTTTCTGTTGAATGTATGTATGTATGGGCCATACCTGTAGGTGATTTCAAGCAGGGAAAGTGTCTAATGGAGTAGCATGTTTTAGTAAATACAGTATGGTTTTATATATATATATATAGAAAGGCTCTGTGCTGGGCTTCTAGAGAGATTGCATCGGTGTACAATATTTGCCTACACATAGGTTTAAAAAAACCATAATGAACTAGCATTCATTATGTCTGTTATAAATCAGACAGAGTTACTATGATCCAGCATCCTCCCTCTCCTCTCTCAGCCCTGCTCCAGACCCTGACAACCTGGTCAGAAACTACAATTTTGCCCTATCCTCCTCTCTTGATCTACATGCCCCGCTTTCTCTCTGCCATTCTTGCCCTTCTACCCCCAGACCCTGGCTAAATTCCCACATGCGCATGCTGCATTCCTGCATTTGCTCCTCTGGACGCCTCTGGAGGAAATCTCACACTCTTGCAGACTTCCTTCACTACAAATGTATCCTATCCTGTGTCAACTCTGCCTTCTTTGAGGCTAAACAAACCTACTTTTCTTCACTAGTCAACACGCACAAATATAACCCACGTCGACTCTTCTCTGTCTTTGATCCCTACTAAGACCCCCCTCAGCTGCTTCTTCTTCCTCCTCCATCTCACCTCAGGACTTTTCTGACTATTTCAAGGAAAAGGTGGAATTCATACTTCAGGACATCCCCTCTGTTTCCACCTCCCATCCACACCTCTTCCTAACTCTCCTCCTGCCTTCCTTGTATTCTCTCGCTTGCTCCACTTTCTCAACACCTACTCTCTCCTAGACCCACTACAATCAGGCTTCTGCACTACTCACTCCACTGAAACAGCCCTCACTAAAATAACTAATGACCTCCACGCTGCCAAAGACAGAGATCCTTACACTCTGCTCATATTACTCGACCTCTCTGCAGTATTTGATACTGTGGACCACCCTCTTCTCCTTTACATTCTCCATATTCTTGGTATTTGTAAGAAAGCTCTATCTTGGATCTCCTCTTACCTCTCCCATGGTACTTTCAGTGTCTCTTCTGCTAAAACCTCCTCCTCTATTGATCTCTCTGTGGGGTTAAACCCAGGGCTCTGTCCTGGGACCTCTTTTCTTTTCTCTGTACACACTCTCTAGGTGACCTACAGTAATCATATCTCTTGGGTTCAAATATCACCTCTATGCTGACAACACACAAATTTACTTTTCAACCACTGACCTTACACCTGCTGAACAGATCAAAGTTTCTGAATGTCTCTCTGCGATATCATCCTGGTTGGCCCTCCGCTGATTTAAACTTAACATGGCAAAAACAGAACTCCTCATATTTCATCCCAAACCTGGCCCCACTACCTCCTTCTACATTACTGTTTTACGTTCTGTCATACACACAGTAGCGCAAGCACGCAGCGTGGGGTCACACTCGACTCCTCTCTAACATTCTCCTCTCACATTCAAAACGTGTCTAAAACCTGTCGCTTCTTCCTCCACAATATTACAAAGATACGCCCTTTCCTCTGTTGCTCCGCTGCTAAAACTCTGACACAGGCCCTCATTCTCTCCCTTCTCGATTACTGTAATCTCCTGCTGTCTGGCCTTCCTGCATCTCATCTGTCTCTCCCTTCATTCTATCCTAAACACTGCTGCCAGAATCACTCTACACTTTCCTAAATCTGTTTCAGCGTGTCCCCTGCTGAAATCCCTCTCCTGGCTTCCTATCAAATTCTGCATCACACACTCAATTTTCCGCCTCACTTTTAAAGCTTTACACTCTTCTGTCCCTCCTTATATCTCAGCCCTAATTTCTCGCTATGCACCATCCTAACTCTTGCATTCCGCTCAAGGATGTCTTCTCTCTACCCCCTTTGTATCTAAAGCGCTCTCCTGCCTTAACCTTTACCTTACCTTAACCTTTCTCACTGACTGCTCCACACCTCTGGATGCCCTTTTCCTCAATGCCGACTAGCACCTTCTCTATCCTGCTTTAAGACCCACCTTAAAACACACCTGCTTAATGAAGCATATGAGTAGCTCCGTGGCTAATACTATACTCCTGATACATAAAGCTTGGCCCCTTGCAGATGCACTTACCAGAATGCCCTCCTACTGTCTCTGTACGTTCTTCCTACCTACTGATTAGATTGTAAGCTCTTCGGAGCAGGGACTCCTTTTCCTAAATGTTACTTTTATGTCTGAAGCACTTATTCCAATGATCTGTTATTTGTATTATATGCTATTTATATGATTGTCACGTGTATGACTACTGTGAAGCGCTTTGAACATGGCGCTATATAAATAAAGACATACATACATACATTCATACCGCTAGATGCATACAACTATACAAAAACCATACTGGGTCAGCACTCAAAAAGTAAATCAAGGAAAATTAAAGACTAACTTTTTCCTTTTGGTCTCACCAATTTTTTTCTTTAATGTTTCAAGAAAAGCAGCAATGCAATACAAAGCTGTATCGCTATTTTTTTTATACATTAAAGAAGAAACTTGGTGAGACCAAAAGCAAATGTAAGTCTTTCATTTTCCTTGATTTACTTTTAGAGTGCTGATCTAGTATGGTTTTTGTACTCAGCATAGGTTACCTTGACTAAGGGAAAACACGGGAGTTAGGGAGTGATCACAAAGCCACACAAATTGAAGAAGTAATAAGTAGATAATAATGGTAATCAATTATGTGGGTGCAAAACTGTGAACTGAAAGTGAATCAGAAAAGGGGGGGAAGGAGAACACAAAATGGATGTGTCTCCTAAAAGAATTCACTATACTGCACTCCTACATTCCTTAAAATTTAACTTTTAATAAATTTACATAAAACATATGTTACCAAAACGCCGTGTATGGTGAATTAAAAATAAATTAAATTGACAATACCACGCATCCGCAATGCGGATATACCACAATATCAGCTGCACTATTATATTTACTAGATGGTAATATACTATTATCCCTAAGTGCTCTGTGGTCTATAGGTTAAAGCAGGACTCCTGAATTTTTATTATAAAATCACACACTGAGTAGGCCATATCTATATATACTCACTTGGTCACATAGGTGCCTCAGAGGGGTTTATACCCTGACTATTAGCGTCCTCTGTCCTGCAGTCTCAACTACATTTAGTTGTTTGAGACCATTTCAACATATATTCATTGACACGGATGCGTGGTATTGTCAATTTAATTTATTTTTAATTCACCATACACGGCGTTTTGGTAACATATGTTTTATGTAAATTTATTAAAAGTTAAATTTTAAGGAATGTAGGAGTGCAGTATAGTGAATTCTTTTAGGAGACACATCCATTTTGTGTTCTCCTTCCCCCCCACCTTGACTAAGGGTGCTGAAGTCTTGTGGCTCGCTCGTGAGGTAGCAAAGGTGAAATTAATGGGCACCAGGAACTTTTTTAGTACAATATCAGTCTTTATTCAGTCTCTATTCATGTCCCCAGACAAAGGGATACACCACACACACAGACAACACTGTTGTACTATTTTCTTGTGGCTATTCATGAATACTGTGTTTCCTTAAGTGTCCACGCTTAACACTCAGATGGAGGTATATCTTCTTAGTTGCTTTACTGGTTATGGACCGGGCCCCAATTGTCTTTCGGAGTAACTTCTGTTATACCCTATTTAATCTGCTGGTAGAGCTTATCCTCTGACACACACACACACACAAACACACACACACACACACACACACACACACACACACACACACACACACACACACACACACACACACACACACACACACACATATATATATATATGAAAAAGAAGAAAAAAACAGGCGCACACCTAGTGCATTAACGTAATAACATATAGTTTATGGAACATAAAATCAAGCAAATGCCCACTCACAAGAGTACTGTAATAAAAAGCATGTATGAGATTGGCTCTCATGTGCCAGCAATGCGGTCCTCTTCGTCCGGCTTGAGGCAGCAGCGTCCTCCCGTGGCCCTCCTTCGTGTGACTGGATAGCCGGAAATAGAGTCACTTCAGGTAGGTATTCAGTATAAGGAGTCCCTCCGGGAACCAGCAGTTAGAAAGTCTGTATGCAATATCGTGGGAGACACAGGAACCGACGTATCACTTCCAGTAGTACCAGAGTTCATGGGCAAATGACGGCCTCAATCAGACGGCGTTAGTAACCAACCATAAAAGTATATGAATAGTATCAAGGAAAGCCACAAAATATCACATGAAAATTTGAGCAGCTATATAAAAAAAATCAACAATAAAATTATTGCAAGGAAATGCACCAATAATATATGGTGGTGCTTATACTATATTAATGCCTGCTTATAGCTTTTCTATATACAGTCTGCTTTCTTCCCTTGTCATTTTTTTCCCTCCTCCTTTTCCTCCCCCTCCCCCTTTTTTTTACCCCTTCAACCTTCCCCCCTTTCCGTTCCTCCCTCCCCTTTTTTACTCCCCCCGTCACTTTCACTCCTCACTTTTTGGTTACTCCCTTTTTTCTTATATGTATAGTTCAGCCAATATGTTCCCTCACCCACTACACATTATTGTCTCCTTTAGGGTTTTATTTTAGCCTGTTAAGCTCCACCATATAATATTGGTGCATTTGCTTGCAATAATGTTATTGTTGATTTTTTGATATAGCTGCTCAAATTTTCATAGTACCTTTGTCTCTTTACCTTTCAGGTATTATATACTGTGTATTTTTATGACCTTAGCACCAGCTATTACTACTCCACCACTGGAGTGCAGGATATCTATCCATCCACATATACATATATATATATATATATATCTGTAGAAAAAAAGAAAAAAAGAAGAAAGCGTCCGATCCTAGTGCAATAAGTTAAAAAAAAACATTTAATATTACCAAAAATCTTACAAATAAAAACTCACAAACAACAGAGAATAATGAGCGTGTTATGAGGTAATACTCATGCGCCAGTGACTGGAACTCAGCTCCTCCGATCGTATGCCTCTTGATAGTATCAGTTCAAAACTCCTCTGAGCCTCTGTCCAGCAGAAACTCAGGGAGCTATGCAGCCACTGTTACCGTCCCTCACGAACAATGTGCGTGAATGAATGGTTCCGGGCAAGGCAGGAAGAGGCAATGGAATCGCGTGAAGGAAGCCGTCAGTGTATTAGAGTCCAGTGTACTGGGTAACAGGATAATTGCGCTCTCACTAGCAGCATAGTGCTCACCCTACGCATTTCTTCACATTAAGAATATATATATATAGTAAAACGGGAGAGAAAGCATAAGTAATGCATAAAGATTCTTCACCGACATCCAAAGATCCAAAGAAGGAAAACAAATGTATTTAATACATAATTAATTGATCCAATGTTTTGGAGCCAACTCATAGTCCCTTCATCACGGTGACATTTTTTCACCCATTTCTTTCCTGATTATTGGATTTTGGGGAAATATCTATCTATCTATCTATCTATCTATCTATCTATCTATCTATCTATCTATCTATCTATCTATCTATCTATCTAATTACAATTATTACTTTTTTGAAAGATTGCATCCACTTATATACACCAGTTTGGTACTAGTCACAGGTATGTTTATTTTTTTGTGGTACTGTATGTGCAACAATGTTATTTTTACTGTAATCATAACAAGAAGGTTGTCAAGGTAGAAGTAAGGTATTTAATAAGAAAGATGGATCAGTTATCATATTTTCATATACTGTAGTGTCAGAGTAAGTCTAGAGACAGCATTTTACTTTTATAGCCTATGGTATTGAAATTAGTAATTTATAAAGTGAGTTGGTTGATTAATAGTTTTTTTTACATCTGGCATTTTATCATAAAACACTGGTAAACTTATTTCAATTATGATACCACCAACAAGGATACAATCTGTTCACAATGGCTGTTTACGAATGGCTGCTTTGGATAATGGTTGTTTTCTTAGTATAGGAAATGAAATATAATATTATTAAGAAGAGATATGGTGAATGATGTGTCAACTTATCCATCTTTATGACGTTCACAGACTTCATTGTTTTGCAATATTTAATTTTTACGAGTACAAATGTTAAAAATGTCATATTTGAAAAGATCTAATTTTTCTTATTGTTTCGGGACTCTCGGCACCTCAACCTTGAGTAGGCAAACTATCTGGGTGTTTGTTTATTTGATTAATTCGTGTTAGCCACAAATGCTGTTAAGTGAAAAGCAAAGCAAACACCACAAGATATAGATTTTTGTAAGAAAAATCTAATTTCTTTGGCCACAAGGTTTATCATTTTCAAAACTGTCACGCTGGTTGTGAGAAAAATATGCATTATAAAATCCACTTTTTTTTTAACCCTACCCACAGGAAAGTTTTGAAAATACAATGAATATGAAAGTGTATTCAAAGTAAATGTAAATTAGGCGCATTTTTATGCATCGTGTAAATGTATTTATATCTTCATTTCTTATGCCTGGAAACCTGATTATTAGGGCAAGAGTGAGTTTCATTTTTCTCCAATTTAAAAAAAAAATTAATTATAAATATCTACAGTAAATATCTGTTTTTTTTTTTTTTTCTCTCTCTACACTGTTTTAGCCATTGAATCCTTTGTATATCAGTATTGCTGACCTGAAGAAGAGAGGATAACTCTCGAAAGCTTGTCCTATGACATAAATTGTTAGTCCAATAAAAAAGGTATCACCTAATGCTGAAGAACTCATTTATTCGCAACTGGACTAACACGGCTATTTTCTGCTTTATATATAAAGGAAGAGCTAGCATTGGACTCATTATATCTGTTTATCATTCATGGACTATATACAGTGGCGACACAGTTTATTCTAATGCGGCTAGAGCCGCAAGCCGCGAGGTTTCCCGGTTTTGCTATTGCATTCCCTCGGCGTGCCGCGCGTCACCGATGCGCGGTCATGCTTCATCGGGAGCGTGCGCGCACGGCGTGCGTGCCCAGGGCTCCCAGAAGGGAGCCCTGGTGTCCCGAGATGTGGGGGATGGCTGTGGGGGGCTCCGGAGGACCCAGTGGACCCGGAGAGGGGAGGGGGATGCCCCGATCGGAGGGCCGATCCTCCGAGGCTCTGGTGCACGCGAGGGAACATTAGGCGTGCGCCCGGTATCTGCTGCGGCCGAGACCGGGCAAATGTTAGAATAAGCTTGGTCGCGACAGTATGAACTTTCCAGTTCACTAGTCATCAGTTACACGATTTTATTTGGAGCCGGCGTTTTGGATTATCCGACGGTGATGCAGGAGATCTGACCTTTGTGTAGGCATCCTGTCACGGGGAGGGAACCCACACTCTCGCGAGATCTACTTCCAGGAGGAGACTAGGTGCGCGCGCACCCACCTGGCGTTCGTAGCAAGAGTGTGTAGGATTTTCCAGCACCATCCCTCCACAGAGGCTCCATCGTGGTGACTACAAACGACCGTATATCCATGTCTTTATTTTATTTGCACATTGTAAGGGTCCGTGATTCATCTACACAACATTTTTAATATTAAATTACTATTTTACGCTATGGGAGCCGCGCTGTTCTCTTTTTGTATTTTATATATATATATATATATATATATATATATAGATATATCTTCAAACAACAACACACACCCAGAGTACTGATAATGTCACAATTTGTGTTGGGTAAAATCACTAAGTAATGAAATGTACTGAATTCATGAATAGTTATATTGATCACAGCTTGTAAACCTGGAGTTCCTCATCTTCTCTTCTCCGTTTTTGCTGGGAGGGTTTGTTAGCTGATATCACCCCCCCCCCTCCCTCATATGACCCCCCCCCCCCTCAGGTCCCTCTTTGAGATGAAAACACCAAATTAATTTCACCAAAAGCAGCCAGAGGATGTCAGACATTTGGTGCCATTCACTGATGTTAGACATGCCATGTTACAAACACACTCAGCTTCTCATCCCCATGTACCCAGGGCCAGTTCTAGCATTAGGCAAATTAGACGGCTGCCTAGGGTGGCAGAATTCTATCTGCAGGGGGATTTCCTTGAGCAGGGAGAGAGCATGGCAGTTTCCTCCATCCTAATTGGCTGCATTACCCAGGGCAGACAATGAGGAAGAGGTGTAAGGAGCCTGGGAGTGGGGCCAAGCAGAGGAGGAAAAAGTGTGGACCAAAGAGAGGTGACGGTGCATGTGTTCTGCTGTGTGTGTGCGTGTGTATGTGAGTGTGTTTGCTATGGATGTCATGTGTGTTTGTGTGTGTCAGGGGAATGAGAATGACAAAGAGAGAGGTGAGGGAATGACAGAGAGAGAGGGTCGGAAGAAAATGACTGAGAGGGGAGGAAAGAATGACAGAGAGGGGGGAGAGATTGACAGAGAGGGGGGCGATAATGACAGAGGGGGTATGACAGAGAGAGAGGGGGTGAAGAAAATGACAGAGAGAGGGGAGAGAATGACAGAGAGGGGGGAAGATAATTGTCATGGAACAGAAATACCCCTGTCTGCCTTTTCTGTTTCAGCCCCCCTTCCCTTGGCAGTTCCCCCTGCTAGTTGCACTAGGATGTCACTTTCCTTGCAGTTCTCTCTCAGTGCAGATGGAATGGATACATTATATATCTCTTTTTCCTTCCAGTCTGTCATACCCTTGGTTGCTCTGGCAACTTCTCCAGTCCTCCTAGTTTTGGGCTTTCCCATTTTCCCCCCTGTCTTTTGCTGACAGTTAGTGCAGTCTCACTGAACCTTTAGTGTGACCCTTGCCCCTCACTTCCTTTTCCACCATTACCTCTGGATGAGTGAGCACTGCTGTATACTCCTGTATGGTAGGATTATCTTCTCACCTGCCCTTAACTACCAAGGCACCCACAGAGAGACACTATTCATACATCAACATCTCTTCACAAGTGACTGTATTTTATGCTACTTTCCCCAAATAAAGTAAAGAAAAGAAACAGAACTTGTTGTGCTTGGAAAAGAGGGTCGAGTTGACACTATCTGGGCTAAATCATCTTACACATGACCCCTGGCTTTCAGAACAATAATGACAGAGAGAGGGTGAAGAGAATGATAGAGAGAGGAAGGAGAGACAATGACAGAGAGGGGCGGTGAGAATGACAGAGAGAAGGGAGAGAGAATGATAAAGACGGGGAAGAGAATGACAGAGAGAGGGGGAGAGAATGACAGTGAGATGGGGGAAGCAAATGACAGAGAGGGGGAGAAAAAATGATGGATAGAGGGGAAAGGGAGAACTAGGGAGGGGGAGAGAAGGAGGGAGAGGGGACAGAGAATGAGGGACCGGGAGAATAGGGAAAAGAGAATGAGGGAAGAAGAGGGAGAATGGGAGACAGGAAGGGAGAGAAAAGGGGAGGGTGTCAGGGAGATAGGGCAAAATGAGAATGACAGGGAGATAGGGGGAAAGAGGGTGACAGGGAGAGGGGAGAAAGAGAGTGACAGGGAGAAATTATGAGGCCCTTGGGGAAGGGCCCTCCTTACCTACTTCTACAATGTATGTTAATGTTTGTTACTTTATTGATTTCCAGCCCCCAACCCTATTGTACTGCGCTACAGAATATGTTGACGCGATATAAATCAATTATAATTATATCAATAAATTACAATAATAATAATAAATTAAATAAACGAATCAAGAAAATATCACAGAGGCTTTATATACTGTAAACTGACATTTTTCCCTGTGGCGTTTGAATGCTACAGACTGGTACAGACTGAACTGTTTGGGTAATGCAGTATTGGGGACACTAGAAAATACAGTGTGATGACCAGGATTAAAATCTTCACTTGTATTGAAAGGCAACAGGCACAGGTACAGAACTAAGAGAAGGGATTCAGCTCCCCAAACTGAGCAAACAGGTGGCATTAAACATTCTCCCACCAAAAGGTTTAAAGTATGCCAGAGGCAGGAGGATCCACCATACCCTGAAACCCCTATAATCTAGAGCTCACAAGAAAATGACAATTTATATACATGCTTCACAAATGTGGACTTGCAGTCATACTCAACATGCTACCATAGACTGAAAAAATACATTCTTTATCTCTTATGTTTTATGTATTTGCTGTTTTTTTTTAAAACTTTATCATGGGTTGCTCTTGCAGGATTAATTGGGATACATCCGTATGCCACCCTTAGTGCCAAATCCTACAGAATGCCTGTGGTATTCTGTGGTAATGATAAAAAAAAAGAACGTTTCCAAACTGCACAGTCAGTTGAATTACAAAACATCCTCCCTCTGTGGCGCTAACATTAAATAATCCAAATCAAAAGAGAAATGCAGATATGAAGTTGTTGTGACCTATTACTTTGTATGCAGTGCCATTTGTTATTATAATTATATATTAATTTCATGGTAAATGTTTGTTTTGAATCATTGATATTTTGTTAATAAATACTACAATAGATTATTTAGAGTTACAGGGGGTTATGCATTAAACTGTGATAGTGCTGATCGGGACACTATGACACAGAAACTTGACTTGAAAGGCATTATTGGAGTTTAATTAAAAGTACTCCGTAGTGCATACAGTAATTTATACTGGTCCTTTACAGGTTAGCGCACCAGAACGGGCGTTACCTTCCGTTCGAGTCAACCGCTAGCAGACATTTGTAAATCTGCACCATGGTGTCCAGATTATGGGGCAGATTTCTGCCTTTTAATATTTTGTGTTTATTTTAAATTAAACAATATGTTCTATTACTATTTTGGCCAATTTAATTTGTACCTTAATTTAATAACAAATACCTATAGATTTCATGTCCATGTATTTTTTTTTTATTCACCTGCATTTATATAAAGTTTCTAATAATATTATGGTACAACATATGAATTCAGATGAATTCTTAAAATTGTATGTAATTTAGGATTATCTTTAATAATTAGATTTTATATACATAAATAACAAAGATGGTACATTTGCTGGTAATAGTAAGTAAATAAAATGCTAAACCTCATTGCAGCAGTAACTGAATTATTTATTTATATTGTTATACTAAATCGTGCAGAGAAGTTTAGAGAGGAAATAAAAAAAATAAAAAAACAAGGCGTTTAAACATGCAATGTGTTGAATTAATTAAATCTACTGGGTGTAACAATTTAATGGAGCAAATATAATACTAATTAAATTATTAAAATCTGATTGCAAGAATTAATTAAGAATGCGGTTACCATGCAACAAGAAGGAAAGCTATAAACAGTAGGATAAGTGTATTTATTAAGTATGCTGTTTTTGTCCTGACCTTTCGTAATCATGCACCTGCCTGACTTGTCTGCATATGGATTTTCGATGAATGACAACCTCATAGATACTAGGTGAATGAAAAAACAAGGATCAAATCTAACTCCTATGATTTCACTATTGATTGATAACACATTTAAATGTTATGTTTAAAAAGTTCATATTTCTAAAAATATGAACTCAATGTACACAGGCAGACAAGCACACCTGTCAGGAAAGTGTTAATCCAGCTATTCCAAATAATTAGACAAAAACATATAATGATGTTCTTTTTTTATGTATGAATTTGTATGAAAGATATAGGGCAGTATTGTCTAAGAAGTGCTATTCCCTAAGACTACCTTACTATAATGGCCAATTAAATGTGTTCTGGCACCAGAAGATGCCTTATAGATTAGCATCACTGAGCATGTACAGGGCATAATGTCATTTTACCCCCAAGTAAAGCACACGGAGGCCATGAGCAAAAATATTACAAGGAAGTTGCAAAGAAGATCAAGAAGACATTGTGGCAGGTAAAATAACTATGTTTTTTAAACCTGCGTTATGTGTTTTCGGGAAAAATTATATTATATATTAACATGTTTGCTACTGAAAGGCTTCATAAACTTACATCTAAGCACAATTTTAAAAGCCCACTCTTTAAACCCTGATAGCGAAAGTATTTGAAAATTACATCTATTACAGGTGTCTAGGACTTATGAGATACAATACTTGAAACAAAATAAAATTTCTTTGAAGATATTAATATAGTATCTGCAATAGAAGGAATGTTTTCTGAACAAATCTGTGCACTCCACATTCAGCACTATGGCTAGCAGCATGATTATTATAGATAAGGGTAAATCAAGTGCAACTGGCTCAGAAACAATTTGTCTGCAAACATAGTCAGTTACTAAACAAAATTACAATTGAAATCAATGCCAATAAGTTTTAATAAAAATATGGCCATATCCCTAAAAAAATGAAAACTGATACTTCTACTCTCTCCGTGTCTATAACTCTCTTCCATAAGTGCCGTGTCTTGACTGCGTAACTGCATATCCTTTACTGCTGTTGTCTCATGGAATGGCAGGTTTACAAGCAGAACATGTATGTATTTATGTATGTATGTATGTACGTACGTATGTCTTTATTTATATAGCGCCATTAATGAACATAGCGCTTCACAGCAGTAATACACGTGACAATCATATAAATACCAAATAATACAAATAACAGATAATGGGATTAAGTGCTTCAGACATAAAAGTAACATTAAGGAAAAGGAGTTCCTGCTCCGAAGAGCTTGCAACTTAATTGGTGGGTAGGAAGAAAGTATAGACACAATAGGAGGGCGTTCTGGTAAGTGCGTCTGCAAGGGGCCAATGTTTATGTATCATGTGTATAATACTAGCCACTGTGCTACTCATATGCTTTGTTAAGCAGGTGTGTTTTAAGGTGGGTCTTAAAGGTGGATAGAGAGGGTGCTAGTTGGATATTGAAGGGAAGGGCATTCCAGAGGTGTGGGGCAGTCAGTGAGAAAGGTTTAAGGTAGGAGAGAGCTTTAGATACAAAGGGGGTAGAGAGAAGACATCCTTGAGCGGAACGCAAGAGTCGGGATGGTGGATAGCGAGAAATTAGGGCTGAGATGTAAGGAGGGGCAGAAGAGTGTAAAGAGTTTAAAATGGGGAGGAGAATTGAGCGTGTGATGCGGGATTTGATAGGAAGCCAGGAGAGGGATTTCAGCAGGGGAGACGCTGAGACAGATTTAGGAAAGGGTAGAGTGATTCTGGCAGCACCGTTTAGAGACAGGTGAGAAGCAGGAAGGCCGGACAGCTGGAGGTTGCAGAACATTGTTTGTGTTGAGAAGTTACTGTATATGTCGTGAGTTTATGATTTTCAAATTTTCATCCTAAGTAAACCTGACAAAAAAAAACATGGGGTACATACTGTAGCCTTGCAAGAAAATGAAGTGCAAAACTTCACAATCATTATGTAAAGAGAAAACTGTTGCACCCCCATATTTGATTTTAACATGGCTCATGATTCTCACATGGCTCATGTCATTTGGTGAATTTAGTGACCACCCTTCAAATTAAATGTTTAAAACATACATGGGAACTCAAATACAGATGTACAGTAGCCATTTTTTTGTTCCACAGAGACGCAGTAGGGTTGGTGCACTATGTTCAAGAAGAATATAATTTGGGCTATAATTGAATGTTTATCTTCTTAAGTCAAAATATGACGGGCATTGGATTATGGCGACGTATTAATGCACAAACTGTTAACATTAATTAAACTGTGATAGTGCCAATCAGGGCATTATAACATAGAAGCTCCAGGAGATGTCAATGAGAAATTACCACATCCGTGCCGATTTATGGGGCAAGAGATCATGAGAGATAATTAGATTGAAACACTTAATCTGATTTATGGGGTTTTTCATTAAACAGCAGTAGTGCAATTCGGGGCACTATTGCAAGGAAACGGGTTATGTGTGGTAATCTCTTTTCAATATTCCTTTGCTTCATTCATCTCCAGCTGTTTCTAAAACTTCAATTTCGTATTGAGCAAAACTTTTCAATACCAGGAACTGTAAGATGTAATGTTCTCCTCAGTCAAACAAATGGTTTCAAATATATCGAAAGTGAGCAAAACGGAACAATCACGAGTAACGCTAGAATTTTAATGATTGTATTAAATATATTCAGGAAGCATCACCAGCATTGTATTTGTTGCTCTAATCACCATCTTGTTGATTTAGGTCACCCTCATTGAAAATGAATAAATACTTAGGGAATTATAAAAAGAAGCTAGTGACTAAAAATATAAAATAAGTGTGAGATATATATATATATATATATATATATATATATATATATATATATATATATATATATATATATATATATATATATTAACACCCCTCCAGTGCCTCTCTGTTCTTTATTCTTCCTTTTGTTTTTTTTTTCTTTTCCAATCCCTGTCTAAGTCACAGAAACCTTTGTATATCAGTATTTCTTGACCTGAGGAAGAGAGGAAAACTCTCAAAAGCTTGTCCTATGACATAAATTGTTAGTCCAAATAAAAAAGGTATCACCTAATACTGAAGAACTCATTTATTCTGCACTATCGCAACTGGACTAACACGGCTACTTTCTGCTTTATATATATATATATATATATATATATATATATATATATATATATATATATATATATATATATATCATTGACAATGAGGAATCTCTTGATCTCCAGTGACAAATTCTATGCCTCCAGCTCAATACACGAGTTTATTAAACCCCCAATCTCGGCTGGTTAATGGAGTTTAAAGCTATGAAACAGAAATATTTCTGTGATTAACAGAGGGACTATAAAATCTTTTGCAATCCTGGTTCTGCACGGTGAACTTGTATGAATATTAGACTTCAGGATTATATTTGCAATTAATTTTCTTTACTGTATGCCTACTTGGGACAAATGCCTTTTGTGACCTTTGATTATAATAATCCCCAGAAAGCAAAGGAGACATACAGTATCACACTGCTGATTCTGTTTAATTACAGAATGGGTTTAACATGATAATTGCCCATCATGTCTCCATTTACTTAGTAGCACATTCGTTTTTGTGATTAAGGTGATCATATGCTGTAAACAAGTACAAATAGCTCTATTTCTTTTCCTTTCCATGGTGCACTTTGCCTATTTCCAAGACATTACAAAAAGCATATTTGACATCAATAAAAATGAAGAGATTAAACTAGTTTCCGTCTTCATTTAATACAAGTAAACACTAATGATAATTGATATAATAATACTTAGAATAAAGTGTACTGATTTATTTACTAAAATAAGATGTTTTAAGTAAACTAAACATGGCAAGATCTACAGTACATGTTTTAAATTAAAATTAAATTTAAAACTAGACGTGCACAAGTTGTCAAACATAGTGATTTTTTTTAACTTTTGTTGCTTATCCAACATTTGCAACATTTCAGTAAACATTAGCAACTAAATAGGTGATGCAAACTCTGGTGAGAAAAGTGCCCCCAGCAGAAAAAATGAATTGCTAATTTCTAATTACTTATACGCTGCCAAACTACACCTTCCAACCTCATAGCCTGAGACCTCACCACACTTCACGGACAAGATGAAGACAAATCAGACATGACATCTCTACATGTTAAATTCCACAAGCAACACCTACAGTATCCCCCCCTCGCACCTAAATCCACTCTCAGCTCATGCTCTCCCGTGACTGAGGATGAGGTCTCTACGCTCCTCTCATCACCTCACATTTCCTCCTCTCCCCTCTTGCACACTAATCCCTACAGTACCTAGACTCACGCTTCTAACCGCTCTCTCACTGCCGGCACATTCCTATCTTCTTTCAAATATGCACTCATCATGACCATTCTAAAGTAACCCTCTCTTGAACTAACCTTCCTCTCTAACTACACATTATTTCTCTTCTCCCCTTTGCCTCGCAGCTACTTGAGTGACTTGTATAAAGCAGGCTAATTCATTTTCTCTGCTCCAATTCCCTGCTTGACTCTTTAAAATATGGTTTCCATCCCTACATTACACTGAGATGGCACTATCGAAGGTGACCAATGACCTACTCATAGCTAAATCTGAGGGTTACTTCTCTCTACTAATTCTCCAACATGTCTCTGCTGCCTCGACACTGTCGATCACCCCATTCTCCTGAACACTCTCCACTCCATTGACCTCCGTGATTCAGCCCCCTCCTGTTCACACCCTACCTATCCAACCGCACCTTCAGTGTTTTCTTCTCTGGTGTCTCCTTCTCTTCCTTCCCTCTTTCTGTTGGGGTCCCAAAAGGCTCTGGCCTTTGCTCTCTACTATTCCCATCCTACACCTCTTCTCTGTGAACTAATACAATGTTTTGGCATTCAGTTTATTCTCTGTGTTGATAATACACAAATTTAACTCTCCTCCTCTAAACTATCCCCCTCTATCCTGTCCTGTGTCACCAACTGTCTCTCTGCAATATCCTTTTCGATGTCCCTCCATTACCTGAAGCTTAACATGTCCAAAACAGAACCAATACTCTTTTCTCTTTCCACTTCCACCCCTGCACCCAAACGCTCCCTCACAGTAAATAATTCCACACTCTCATACAACACCTGAAGCCTGCTGTCTAGGGGTCATCTTCAACTCTCATCTCTTTTTCATTTTTTAACTGTCTAAAAGAACCACATAGCTGGAAACAAGATAGATGTCAACTTACAAAATCAGGTAAATACGGACGACGAGGTCCTCCATCTCAATGAATAGGTCAGAGCCATGAGAGACAGTATGAATGATTTGGAGAATAGGGAGCGGAGGCAGAATTTACGAATTTGCCATATCCCTGAGGCAGGGTCCGCGGAAGCCCTGCAGCCATATCTTAAGAGACTCTTCTTGTCAATTGACCCCCAACTACATGACAGTGAGCTCACGCGACGGCGGCAATGCATTTGTTTTGACGCGATATCGCATCGCTGTCACCGGCTCTATAAGCGCAACCTAAGGAAGTGGACAAGAATCTTAAACATCAGGTCCTAAACGTTCTGCGTGCACCTGTAGCTCCTGTGAGATAACCATCTGTTTCCTCACCCACAGCAAACAGAAATGTATGCTAAACTGATTCTATCAGCATTTACATACAGTATGCCAATATTCACATAAATTTGGGAAAAATTGCAAACATTTTTGCATATAAAAACTCAAATACACTTTTGCCAACATGCACATTTCTTGAAAAATGTGGCAACAATTTCTACAGTGAACTTAAAACATTACATTCAATGAGTACATTTAAAAATCCTACTTTTTTTTTTTTTTAAACCTTTCTGGGTGGATAAAACTATTCAACATATGTAGAAAAAGCCATGGAGCAGATGGAGTCTGAAGCTATATAGCATTTAGGAAAGTAGGAAACTGGTCCTTATCAGTCTCTAGTCTCCAGTATTATACAGTATGTTTCCATTTATTATTTTTTTCAGTGTATATTTTGGCCTAGAATAATATTGCATGGCTTGGAATGCACTGGCACTGTTTTTTTGTGTGATTAGCAGTGGTCCCAATTTCCATCTTCAAGATATTTATATACACCATATTTTAAAAGCAAACATACTTGAGTTGTGTATGTGAATGGGGTATTATTTGGCCATCTTCATATCATTGTAGGGTTGGGGTATACTAAAAAACTGCTCAACAGTGTAGGTCAAAAACAATAACTACAGTGGCGGCCGCCTTTAGCCTTGTGCGGCCGTTTCAGCGCAACTCTGAAAACCGCGGGCAGATGCAGTGTTTGATGCGGCATGTTCCGGTATTTAAAGCTGCGGCCGCGTGCATTGTATTAGCGCTGTCTCAGCATGAATGCGGCATGAACGCGCTGAAGTGCGTGGCATTCGAAAATAATACCCAAACAAAATCGGAGATGTTGGAGAATAAAAGGGGCCGTGACAGTATTGCATTCAATGCAACATTGAAAGCTACCTCACAGAAATACCCTACAATTTCAGGTTATCGGTTGTGATGGAAGATAGAATATTAATTAGGCCAATGTGTTTCTTGAGTTTATTTGGAGTCTGGTAAAATGCTGGAAATTTGATGTGAATTAGAATCTTTCACAGGAGTTGAAGCTTGTACTGTAATTAGCTGAACCCTTGACATTGTCACATTCACCTATTTAATCGCATTACCCGTCCCCCTGTAGATAATCTTGCTACATTTGTAAGCATCTCTGCAAGATTTTGCTTTTTTCTTGAAACACCTGTGACACCAAAATAGCTAGAAAGGTTTGGAAAGGTTAGACTGTCACCAGCATTTCAATGCAGCACGGATATTATTATAAACAACTTGTGAGAAATGGGCAAAATCAGTGTTGTGGAACTTATACTGTATGTAGGCTGTAGATATGTGCTACTGTCTAAAAAATTAGGATGTTGGTATATTTTTAGAGTTGGAAATCCTCAACAAGTGCAGTTCGTTTAAAAAAATGCATGCATCATTAAACTAGTATAGAAAGTATTCATAGTGTTAACTTGAATGCCGTTGTTTCCATTATCAATTGGCAGTTATTTGGTTGTAAATAAAAAGATGAATAATGATCAAATAAATATTGTAAATAATCCACCGCACAGTATGACAAAAGCATTTAATCAGAAGCTGTTATACGTGCTAAAGCGATAGTATTTATTTACAGCATGTGTGATGTGGAGTCCGCTGGAGCCTGGTCATTTTAATTTTAGATCAGAGGCTCAATATATTTACATTTGTTTCCCTTCCAACACATCTTTCAGTTTTTAAGTAGTACTGAAGCAAGGGATGAGAAGCGCAAATACTCCCCAAATATGTGGAAAAATAATAGACACACAATAGTGCAATAACATATAAATAAACCATGGGATGGTAATAAGAGGTATCTCACAATTGAGAAATAAAAGCATTGTGGTTATTCAGAGTCACCAACTCAGAAAATTTCTTCCAATGCGTACTAGTGGATATGCCTCAGGAACAGGGAGAAGGAGAGGCTATTGGAGAAGGAGTGGCTATGGGAGAAGGATAGGCTATGGGTGAAGGAGAGGCTCAGTGAGTAAAGACACTGACTGGCACTGAGTTTGAAGCATCAGAACCTGGTTCAATTCCTTGTGTCTGTGGATCTGTGCCTGAAAAAATGCCTCTGTAAAGCGCTACTGTATGTAAAATTAGCTACGCTATACAAGAACATGCGGAAAAAAAACAAAAAAAAACAAAGGATAAGGCAATGAGGTAATTCCCATATGCGAACAGAATAGAGAGGACACAAATAATATAGTTTATTTTATAAAAACAAATTCAAAAGTAATACACTTACATAAGAGCTAGGCTAGTGCAGGCATGTGGAACCCCCTAGGTCAGAAAGTGCTACTCAGGACCAGGCAGAGACTAAGTCCAGGATCATCAGGGGGCTCCAGAGGGACCCTCATGGGATAATTACCTCATCGCCTTATCCTGTTCCTGAGGAATATCCACTAGTACGCATTGGAAGAAATTCTCTGAGTTGGTGACTCTGAATAACCACAACGCTGTTATTTCACTACTCAATTGTGAGTGAGATACCTCTTATTACTATCCTATTGTTTATTTATACGTTATTGCACTATTGTGTGTCTCTCTTATTTTTCCACATATATGGGGAGTATTTAAACTTCTGATCTGTTGCTTCAGTGTACCTGTTTTGGACGCCGGTTTGAGTCCTTTTTGGAGCTGCACTACCTCCATATGTAATATATTTATTTTTGGTATCACTAGTACTGTATGTTCACTATCTATATTTTCTTCCTCACTTTTTATGTAGTAACTGTAATTTATTAACTAGTTTATTCTTACATCGGCATTTAATATGAACATTTGCTGCTTACATATGAATAAAAGAGGCATAAAACAACACATTTGGCAATGAAAATGTGCATATATTTTCATTGATACAGTATATGTATTGTTAATAACTATTATGTCCAGGGGACCGGCAAAACATTATTCTCCATTCATTAATCTTTGCCAGAGGCCTCTTTGGAATAGAGAGAATGAATTAGTACAAATTACTTTGATAGAATTTTGATATTTATGCATACGATTAGCTTCAATCATAATGCAATCCGGTTCTACACAAATATAAGACCTCAGTGACATGCAGTTGCACCTTTATTTAACCTAAACAATTAACAGAACATGATAAAACGTGTCTTTAACTGGACACATCTCATAATGCTCAAGACTATGGACTTACAGGTCACTTTATACTTCACCAAACTTCTTGTACTTTATAATTATATACATTAGCAGAGGCTACAAGTTATAACTTTTAGTAACTGGTATGCCTGTTGTACTATAATATTACATTTATTAATTCCTTACATTTTTTTTATTAAAAGCATACATGACAACTACAGTAGCTAAATAAAACATGCATGTGAAAGCTCATGTTGTTATTTATGAATTATACATAATCCCTTAAACATGCTAAACTGAATTTGTGTCATACTTGTTTTTGTAATACAAAAAAAGATGATAAATATATTAATACATTAATTGAGTTACCACAACTCATTTTAGTAGACAATACACAGATATGTGCATTTGGTTTTTCTAAAACCAGTCAAGAATAGTAGTATTAAGTCTGATTAATTGAAAGAATATGTTTTGTTTCCGAGCATTGATATCTGTATGATGCTCCATCATGAGAGGTACTGCCAAAGGTAAGCTTTATTATGGAATTCTGTCTAAAATGATACTGTAAATAAACAGACCACTGATGCAACCTTCTATATAATGTAGTGGAGGTTTTATAATCACCACGGCCAGAAGATTATACAGCGTTCAGGCATATTTCAGATAAATAACAAGAATACCGATGTAACATTAGTTTATAGGTTTTTCAAAGTTTACGGTGATAAAAATAAACAATGCTGCAATCATCTCTCCAGGTAAAAATTAGAGCAGATTTTTAAGCATAATTTAACATACCAGTAGAAGCATGCTTAATTTAAGATGGGAGAATCATAAGCAATCATCATGCTTATGCCGGATGAAATCCAAGAACACTTATAACAATTTTTTTCACATTCAGTTTTAAGATGGTTTTGACATCATAGTTATGCCTAAATTTAGAACTTCTATCTTATGCACACTGATTAACAACACCGTTTTGAGGTTTGACATATTGCTGATTATAGTATTACAATTATACATCTATGGATTCTCTTTTTTATTTTGTTCTCTTTCCTTTTTTCTAGCTTGTAATCCCTTTTAACCAAATTGTGGTAGCCACTCGATTGGCCATCATGGATTAATATTCACTTTTTGCATTTCTATAAATAAACCACTTGAGTGCAAAATCTGTTCCTTCTTACGTCTACAATTTCTCGAAAGCCATTAATACATCTTTTTATTTGTATATGTAATGCCATAAGCATGTACACTGCAGATGTATACAGTATATTGCTCTCTGATTGCTGTTCTCCACTTTTCTCTCTTTGAGGCCTGCAAGATTATATATATATATATATATATATATATATATATATATATATATATATAAGCCGGAGGTTAGATCCCTTTCAGCCTCCAGAAAGTACAGTATACAGTTCTACTACATAAAGGATAATGAGTGCAGCCTCCTTTCTCCGCACCAAGGAGCCACATTCTGTGTAGTTGATGGTACGAAGCAACGAATGATGAAGGTGTATCTAAGGGGTGATGTTTTCACTGTACTACAGGTTCTGTGTGGCAGGAGCTCGTGAGCGTAAATAAGGATAGTGGGTGCCAGGGATTTTGTTCCCCATGCAAATATTTTTATTGAGTTTTTTCTTTTTTTTTATTCATAAAAAATTATTACATACCAGTATGTAAAAAAGTATTTTTGGGCTCCGTCAGCCCTTTGTGTCAATTCCAAATTATTTTAATACAGGCAAATAAAACAAAAAGATAAGACAAACATTTGGGGGAAGAGGGGGGGTGTTCCATCTCACTTTCTTTATCTATAGCTATTTCCTCTCTATATTAACCCGACTGCCCTCTAGATTTGAGTTTCTAGCCATGGATTTCAGGTCTTATGAAACTTTTCAATAGTATGTCTGAGGAAGGCAGAGAGTCTCTCCATCAGCATTACTTCCCCTATTCTGTTTATGACCATTTGTTTGGAAGGATGTGATTGGCATTTCCTGGCTGCTGCTATTGTGCATCTGGCTGCTATCAATATATGTGAGATTAGGCGTTTGGTCTGGGAATTGGTTTCCTCGACCGGCTTGGCTAGCACATACACCAGAGGATCAAGTGGAATAATCAGATCAGTAGTGTCTTTGATAATTTCCTTTATCATTCCTCAGTATATCTGTATTGCTGGGCAATCCCACCAAATGTGGACCATATTGCCCACCTGCCCACACACCCTCCAGCATTGATGCTAGGCTTCTGGAAAGATCTGTTTCAATCTTGAGGGCGTTAGGTACCACTGAATTTATTTTGTAAATGTTTTCTTTTGTGATTGTGCAAATGGATGTTTTGGCCAGGTTATCCTAAATGCCTTCACAGTCAATTTCAGTTCCTAAGTCCCATTTCACCATATCTCTGTGGACCGGGGTGTTCCCAGCTGCTTCTATCCCTGCGTAAATTCTTGCTAACAATCCCTTCTTGTACTCTGAGTCTTTGCAGAGAGCTTCAAATTTAGTGATTTCCGGTAACTCTGATTTCTTTGGGGTAGATGAGGAAGTGTCTTATTTGCAAATTGTAGACTCAGGAGCTTCACCTTGTGGAAGAAATCTCCAAGCCTTCTGATTTTGTTGTTTTTGAACTGGTCGAAGCGGTTCAATCCTATACCCTGTGGGAAGTCAGGGTTGTTAAAAATAGGTAGGAGCTGGGAAACCGTTGATCTGTTTTATTTTTCCTTTACCTTAGACCACAGATTCATAGTGAATTTTTTTGGCCCTAACTCTAGTCCTCTCTGTCCTGATTCTTTTTTCTCCTGTCGCCAGAGTGTGTCAGGTATTGGATGATCTTTTGAGTACATAAGGCCTCATTCAGAATGCCTCGATAAGGCCCTTATCGAGCACTTATCGACCAAAATGGCTACTCGTTATTCAGAAAGCTTTGATAAGTTCTCGATAACGGCCTGTATCGGCGCAAAATTTTATGATCCAAAGAAAATCGCCAATTGAGCGGTGAAGAGCCGCTTATCGACCATATTTGGAAGGATCATAAACTCGCGCGATTCAGATACCCGTGAGTTGGCTGTCGCGGCCTATCGCAGCCCTAAAAGGCGATCTTTTCCCCAAATCCAATAAACCACAAAATTTGGGGAGATTGGTGGGGAGATTGGTGGGGAGATGCCTCGAAGAGCTGCGATGTGTCGGGACTTAGAAAAAATCAGGCCCTTTTCCTGCCTCGGATTGATGCCGGGGGTCTCCGGAGCTGATAGCCATTAATATAAGCACCGGAGCCCCCCGGCATGCATCCGATGCAGGAAAAATGTATTTACAGCAACTTCATTACCTGTAAATGAAGGGGATAAACACCCATGCCAGGCTTACTGTGGCTAGCGAGGATGGGTGAAGGAGGAATTTGGCCCTTAGTGGCTGTTTAGGCCTTTCGGGGGGGTTTGCGGGGGGACTTAACCCCTTCATTACCTTAGCGGTTAATACCGCTAAGGTAATAAAGGGGTTAACCCAACTGCAAGGTCTAGACACCCATCCTTAGGGCTAATACCCCCTTCACCCATCCATGAAGCCTAAGCACCCACCCCGGACTGACTATACCCACCCTGTACCCATTGAGTAGTATAGTGGTACATCATACCCATATAATAATAATATGGGCATGACAAGCCACTATAGCACTCAATGGGCACCCTAATTACAGTACATTAATACACAAGACACACAATAATAAAACATAAGTAAACTCCAAAAAAACACACTTCACTAAATAAAAACAGTAGCCAGCTAATCCAATAAATACAAGCAATAACAACATCAACAATGAATTAATTAAACCATTAACCATTCAAAACAATTAATTCCTAAACCAACTCAAAATTAATAGTAACACTAACCAATCAAAACAATTAATTACTACAACATTAATGAATGTAAACATTAAAATACAAAGAAAGAAATTCTAACAAAATCTGAAATAACCATAAAATGCATTAGCTAACATAATACAACATTAACTACAAATGAACACCAATCGCAAACCTTTTATTAGCATTAAGCATGAAAAAACAAACAATCACATCCAGATAATAAACTGAAATGAAAAAAAGCAACAGCAATACCAAGCGAGAAATGCCCCCCCAAATATTGCCATAATAATGTATTAATCTGTACCCTAAAGTGGTACAGATTAATATATTATCAGTCAATGTGCCTCCCCCCAAAAATAAAAAAACACATCCAATGAATAAACCTGTAAATGAGACATTTACAAACATTCAATATATTACTTACCATTAGAAGTGGTGGCCCTCCGACTCCCGGGGTAACAGGAAGCTCACGTACCTTGAAGCCCTCCAACAGCATCCAATGCCATCCGCCATAAAGATCCGGATCAGGCACCCAAATCTTCTTTTTTCTTTCTTTAATCACCTTCTATCTTCATCTGTAACCATTTCTTGATCTTCTTCATCTTCTATCTTCTTGTTGTAATCCAAAAAGCCCCATGGTAGATCCCAACCGATGTTGTCTCGTCGTCTTCTTGGGCTCAAATGAGGTGTCACAGCCTTAAATAGGGCTTGTGACGTCACATTTAGCCTCCAAATGGTTAACAGCCACCTGATTGGCTGTTAAAACCATGTTCCGACTTTCATTTTTGTTTTTTGACATGACGTCACTTAAAGGGAATGATGCCAGCCAATCAGAATGGCTGTGCTTCATTTGCCTTTAAGATGACGTCACGAAGCCGCCGTCACATGGTATTTCAGCCAATCAGTTTGTGGAAACCAATTCCACACTCTGATTGGCTGAAATACGTTGTGACACCGGCCATCTTGGATTTAGTGACGTCATCTTAAAGGCAAATTAAGCACAGCCATTCTGATTGGCTGGCATCATTCCCTTTAACAAGACGTCACTAAATCCAAGATGGCCGGTGTCACAAGGTATTTCAGCCAATCAGAGTGTGGAATTGGTTCCCACGGTCTGATTGGCTGAAATTTTAGTGCTCTCTCTACTTCATCTAGTTCAATTTTTTTAAATTCTACTCTGGCTTCCGATAGCTTTATATATTGACTTGGAAGGGTTAGATTTTTGTTTTTGTTATAGTTGTATTATTTTGTCTGATAGATCTTTATGTATTTTTTGTTTGAGTCTTTTTCTGTTTTTCTGTTGGAGGCCACAAGATGAATACTCCCCTAATTGTGGCCTTATGTGCTTCCCACAGCATTGAAGGTGCCTCCACTGAGTCTGTATTTATTGAAAAATAGTCAGCTAGTGAGGCCTTAATTTTATCAATTGTTTTGTTATGATTTAATAAAGATTAATTAAGCTGCCAGTGGAAGGTATTGCTTCTGGAGAAGGGGGGTAGAAGTTCTCAACTGGGGCGTGATCTGACCACGTAATTGGTCCTATCCTAGTTTGGGATAGCGCTTTGAGAATGTTTTTGGTAACCAGGAGGTAGTCTAGAGTACATCTGATGCGGGTTAGAGAAAAAGGTGTAATCTCTCTGACCTTGATGTTCTGCCCTCTGTGAATCTATCAGAGAGAACTCCCTCAACAATTCTCTACATTCTTTTGATGTCTTATCAATTAGCTATGAGTGCGCCTGCCCCTTGCCGCGGTTCTGTCCAATTCGGAAGAGTTAACCATGTTCAGGTCCCCACCAAGGATTAGGGAAGGCAAATACTAGGGTCGATTGCCTCCTGAACCTCTCTCGGAAATTCCGCCTGGCCGTCGTTTGGGGCATAGACATTTATAAGCACCAGGGCTGATTCTGCAAGAGTTGCGTGCACCACCAAGAATCTGCCCTCCGGGTCCGAAATAACTTTGACTGTCTTAAATGGTACATTTTGTTTGATAAGGATAGCCACTTCTCTTTTTTTTTACTACTGAAGGATGAAACTAGTCTGTTGGAAAACTTTTCTTAGATGTATTGGGCGAATTCTGTGTGTTAAAGTGGGTTTCTTGGAGAAACAATATGTCTCCTTTTATTCTTTTGAACTCTTGAAGAGCAAGTATTGGCTTTTTATTGCATTGAAGGCCTTTTCCGTTGAGTGACACGACCTTGACTACTGGTGGATTAGCCATCAACTAGTTGTATTGAGCTCCTCCTGCCTTGGAGCAGGTTCCAGTTCAGTTCACTGGACTGGAGCAAGCTTGGCGTGGGGCCGAGGGATTAGGTAGCCCAGATTTTGAAAGGATTGGTAACATGAGGGGAGGGACAGTAATGGTAGGGGTAGAAGATCTTGCTAACTTGGGTTTGGGGAAGGATAACTCAAATTGGGGGTTAACGGGGGTGGGTTGTGTAAAACATCCGGTAACTTTAGCGCCAGATAGTACAATGACTGGCGAAATGGGCGTCCTGCCATGGGAAACCTCTCTGGTCCCAGGGGATATGCAGCCGATCAGCCGTTTCCTTTGGTCTGGGGATATCAGTGAATCAATCTGAAAAAGGGCGATTCGCGTTTTGCAGATTTTGCATTATTATTGCCAATACACTCCGCGGATTCCATAACCCATGGACGGATTTGTAGAATCCATGATATAATATTAGTATCTTGTACCCTGTTCTTTATTAAAAAAAAAAAAATTCTACTGTTAAACATGAATTTCTTAATTTCTTGCTTATGGCCCTTAGTTGCAAGGTCGAAACTGTAGACATGACCTAAACACTAGGAGCATTTCCTGACATACTGAACGCAAACGCAGAAGTCGGTGCATTAAAAACAGCTTCACAAATACCAATTGTTTTTATTGTTTTCTAGGATTTTACCTTTTTTTTTTCACTTTCATACATACCGATGTAACAAATAATCCATGTAATTTATGAAACACCACATACTGTACCTTGCAGTATTTTCCCAGTTATCTAAAGAAGAAGTAGTGTCCTCTGTGACATTAATCCAAAAATACTTAATGGACATAATAAAGTGAAGTAAAATAACTAATACTGTATGAGTTTAACTCATATAATGTTAATATCTTGTCCCCTGCTGTTTTTCAAACAAAATTCCTAGTGATAAAAAAAACATGAATTTTTTACTTTCTAGCTTCTAGCCTTCAGACTACAATGGGCTCTGGGTAGAGCTTCATTTGAACCAATGCAAAACAAATGGCAATCAATGAGGATTACTACTTTGAACTAGAAGGAAGGAAATAGGGACTGGGGAAGGGGAGTGGGAACCCTCACTACTGCTATAGGAAAGTAGGAGTGACGGTGCTGCACCATCCAGACTCTTGCGTTCTTCTCAAGGAAGTCTTCTTTCTACCCCCTTTGTATCTAACGCCCTCTCCCGCCTTAAACCTTTTTCACTGACTGCCCCACACCTCTGGAATGCCCTTCCCCTCAATACCCGACTAGCACCCTCTCTATTCACCTTTAAGACCCAACTTAAGACACACTTGCTTAAAGAAGCATATGAATAGCACTGTGGATATTCTGAACACGATACATAAAGCTTGGCCCCCGGCAGACGCACTTACCAGAACGCCCTCCTACTGTCTCTGTACGTTCTCCCTATCTAACAATTAGACTCTAAACTCCTCGGGGCAGGGACTCCTCTCCCTTAATGTTACTTTTATGCCTGAAGCACTTATTCCCACGATCTGTTATTTATATTATCTGTTAATTATTTGATTACCACATGTTTTACTACTGTGAAGCGCTATGTACATTAATGGCGCTATATAAATAAAGACATACAATACAATACAAACAGGGTTGAGATAGATAGGCAACAACGAGAAACAGAACACCAAGGAGACACTCATACACTCAAGATCACAGGTACACTGGTGGATAAATAAAGATGTGTATGCTGGGTGAAGAATGAATAAATTAAAACACTATTAGGAGTAATCACTCAAATAAAATAGAACGCTGAAGAATCAAGATGTTATGATTCTATAGAAGCCAATATGACAGCGAATTTGTAAAAACAGGTCGGATACAGCAGAAGAGATTGCCAATGTACTACACTCACAGGAAGGAGGATAGTACTAGTTCAATGACTATGGCAGTAATCGCTCTATATACACCAGAGGTCAGTATGGGGTAGCCACTTAGTGTATGATAGTAGTAACACTAATAGTCTAGGTGGTTCCCTACCACAATTAAGTGGCTGACCTATAGTATATAGGGCTAGTCAGTGTGATAGAACACTGAATATAATATATTCAGTGTCTCTATGTGTGCACTATATATGGTCTGGATTGAGGTGCTGTCTTAGTATGACTGATCCGAAATCCCAGTATGACCAGTGATAGAATAACTGTGTAGATATAATTAGCACATATCCGTGTGTGTGTTACACATGGCAAACCCACTATGGCAAGTATAGACTGCGGGTCTACCTACTGGTATAGCTTAAGTGCATGAGGTACACAGTTAAAGTAGGGTGCTTAGCCTAGACACGAATGGCCCTAAGTCACAAAGGACTAATAAACACAGGTGGGTAGGATCAGGAGCTAGTTAACAGTGCACAAGTAGTGCCTGTTTAAAGATGGTGTCCAGAGTTGCAGACAGTGAAATGTATCTGATCGTATGCAGCATCCCTGGTAGTTAAGCTTAGTAGTGATGCACCGTCTGACAATTACAGGGTGCTTGCATAGTCCCGCACATAAACCAGTGGGTACTGCTTAGTTAAAAATAAAAATGCACATTAATGCATAGACATAGCTACAAACGGAGAGCTATTAGAAGCGGACGCGGTCCGATCATGAGCACTAATCCCGCCCCTCTGACGTGATGACGTCACATGCCGATGTACATTTCGCTGGGCGTGCTTTGTCAAGGCTGGATTATTACTTTAAATGAGTTTACAGTACTGCCGGGTGAATAACATAATTTAAGCAATAAACATTTAAAATAGCAAGTAAATGATTATTATTTTTGGTGTTATGCAGTGTGTCAGATATAAATGGCAATAATACTGTATGTCCATCAACACTAAGTCAAATCACTCTTATGCCCCTGTAGATTTGAAGTGAGATTTCACTGCATGCTTAGATTGTAGACTAAATGCCTTGTATGACTAGGGGCAATATTTATCAGCTAACTCCCTTTTATTCAACATCAGATAATCTCTTTCAGCAGTTCTCTTGTTTAATTATCAGTTTCATTGAAATGTAACAAAACTGTGGGAAACTACAATGAAATTAAATGGGTTAAAGCTTCAAACGGAAAAAAAAAAAACCTTTGAGATGCTTTGCCAGCAAAATAGCACTACTAATACACAAAGCCATTGATCAAATGAGGACGATATACAGTGTAGACAATCCTTTTCTTGCCTCTGATCAATGATTGAGTAAAGACCACACACATTCAGCCTAATTAAAGACCATTCAACGCTATTTGCCACATGCTACCTAACTATATTTGTGAATAGAGATAACAAATTTGCAGTTAATTCATTTGTGAAGGACTGCTGAGGTGCATTTATTGCCACTTACAGTAGCTGCATATTGAATGACAAATGTGACCATACCAAACCACAGTGTTACCTCCTTATAGAAGCACATTTATTAATGTAATGAAATATACAGACATGTCCTATGACTGCCATTTGGATGGAGTAAAACAAAACAATACGTTCTGCTAACCTTATGACCCAATGGTCCAGCTGAGCCTTGATAACTTCACTCTTTAAACCACATTGTTGCCAGAAGTGCCAGCAATATACTGTACCATAAACTCAGAGCAGTACACTGCAGGCAGGGGGCTAATGTGCATCATCTGCAGCACTGTTTCTCTTTATTAAGTAAGATATTTGACTCTGTTTAATAGCAGATACAGTAAAGGCCTTATTTGTCTGACATCTGCAGGCATTTTTAAGCAACCAATTTTGTCTATTACTCCAGGTACCAGTGTAAGCTAAATAAAACATGTACAGTGATATGACAAGTCCGAATGATAGGGCTGTTGTTGTGAATATCAACTAAATATCAAGCCCTTCCTGCTATGATATTCTAATGATAATGTGTACCTAAGTGCATTTGCTAAAGGTGGCTTCACTGAATATTCGAATTAACACATTCAATACACCCTTGGGAGATCTTAAAAGAGTAAACACTCTTTGGGGGATATTTACTTAGAGGCAGTTTTAGCATTCATCACACCCAGGCCTGCTGATGGTGGAGAGCCGGGACAAGTATCTTGGGCCAGGCGGCTGCGGGGAGCACAGCCGGCCGGCACTGGAAGTTGCGCCCGGACTCTTGTGTCTTGCCGCTGGGCCCCCCCAGCCACCGGAACCCGGCTCTCCACAGCTGCTGTGGGCCTACCTCTCTCTCTCGTCTGTGCCGGGCTTCCGATTGCCACCGGGCCTACCTCTCTTTCGTTGGTGTGCGTCGGAAGCTGGGCTCTACTTCCGGACGGGCCAAGCTACCACTGTTCAGCAGCAGGAGAGAGGCCTGGCAGTAGCTGGAGAGCGGAAGGCCCGGTGTGGAAGAGGCCTCAGACCACCAGTAAGATAGGTGTGTGTTGTGTTTTGTGCGGGAGTGGGGTAATGAATTGTGTTTGTCTGTATGGGGGGGGGGGGTTATTGAATTGTGTGAGGGGGAATATTGCATTTTGACTATGGGAGGGGTATTGTGGGGAGGGAATTATATCGGTATTGGAGGGGATTTGTGTGGAGAGAGGGGAAGAAAGTGGATGTGTGTGTGTGGCCAGGGGGAGGGAGGAATAAGTTTGAGGGGGATTGTGGGAGTGGGATTGACTGAGAGGGGGCTTACATAAGTGTGGCGCGCAAGGCCGCCCCAGACAAAACTCTAGTCCTGGTTCCCGGGAAATCTGACGGCAGCCCTGTTCACACCTTCATTGTTACGTAATATTTATTATTAAATTATTATAATTATTAATATTATTCACAGAATATATTTACTGTATGATGGACTATACAGTATGATCACTGTAATGTACGTAACAAGTACTTTATAGTACTTATTTTTTCTATTAAAGCAATTTACAAAGATGACGCACACAAATAATGAGAAAAATCTATTAAAAAATGAAAAATTCAGACTAGTGCCATTGCTATCCTGTATTATCTTTGTAAAAAGAAGATAATTATGTTCCTCAGATCAGCCCAACAGAATTACTGCTCCCAATATATAGATATAGCCAGACTACAGACTACAGACTATGTAGTAATCGGGTCCATATTTCTGGATCGGAAACCCCTCAACGTTAATTCTCCGGTATCGGAGCAGCCATGGTTGCGTTCCCGCAGCTTGCCCGTTGTTGGAGACAATGAGTTTGGCTATATCTGTAGCTTAAGTATTATTTGGTGAATACTTTCTAAACATTCATTTCCTTATGATTTAGCCATTTAAATATGATGCAATATACAAATCCTAAGAGTGCCATGTTCAGAATAGTGTGCATTATCTTTCAATACTGCACTGTAAATGGCTTTAGTGAACAATCTGGAAATGTAACTGTAACTTGTAGGCCACCAGAGCCACAGACCTCTGTTAACTCTGGGCTCATAACATCATGTTACCTAAACCAGTAACGCAGTTACAGTATTTTCCCACAGGTTGATCCATATCCTCAGCTAATAAAATAGAAAAATAATGGCCATTGAATGTCTCATTAGCACAGGTTTAACACCATGTTAATGTAACTGGGTTTCCCCAACCCAGTAGGAGATTTGGCCATTACTAGTCGTGTGGTGCATGATACCTGCTGGTAACAGGAGGGCTGAGCTGTCTGCCGATGGTTGTGGGGACACAGGATCAGGTTTCTGGGGTACATTACCCACATGGTTCTCTAGCAGTGCAGCGCCTCCATCTGCCGCAGGCTCCAAGATGAATGGAGGCAATCTCCTAAGGCAGAATTACTCCATCTCCTCCCAGTAAGATCACACACCAGGCAGGAGGTATATGCAAACAGGAACAGTGTTTATTGAATACACCACAACACATCACTGGATGATGGTCCCTGAACAACCACTACAGGTCAGGGCCCTTGCAGCTGTCCTAGCTCTTCCTGACTCCCCTATCAGGAGTCAGGGTATAGGCCTACACTCGCTCTCCCACAAGGGGATGAGGAATAGGGAAGGCCCCAATCTCAGCCTCCCTGTATGCTACCAGCCTCTCTCAGTGGGGAGAGGCACTACTGAATTTGGGGCGGCACCGCCCTTAAGTACAGCAAGGTGGAGGGAACCAGGTCTGTCCCACGAGTGGACATGCTCAGGCCTGATGTTACCGCCTCCTACTGTCAATCAAGTGCAGATGCAAAGAGGGGGAAACCCCCATATTGACTGCTGGCAAAGCCTCTTACCAGGGCTTACTGCCAGTACAAGGGCAGATTAGTAGCCACAGGTGGCATGGCTACATTAACTTAGCACTACATTACGTAAGCTTCCAATAACGTGGCCTTATTTAACCCATACCTAAATGTGACATTACTCTCATCCAAGCCCTGAAATATGGGCATTGCGGAAGAGAGAGGGGTACATTTAGGTATGACTTAAATGACGTCACATTAAATCCCTGCGTTAACAACAACAGACTTTTTTGGATAGACATTGCTAGGGGGAATGCTGCTTTTGCATATCAATATTACTAATGTCTGTTATAGTTAATGCAATGCCCAATTTGGATGTAAACAGAACTTAATGCTACATTGCTGAGCTTTGAAGATATGCATTAAGGCATAACGTGATGTTAACTCACTTAACAGAGCTCGGATCTGGCCCTATGATGTATATCCTCCTTTAGTGATTTTTGCCTTTTCTAGAATTACAAAGAATTTAGTAAAAGTCTAATATTTAACAAACCCATGAGTCTTGTAAAGTAAGTCAATATGTTGACGTCCTCTGATTTGTATCACTTTTTGCCAGGGTGTTATACACACCGAGGAAAATAAGGCTATGAACGAAGTATAGAGAATCTTTTGACTTTTAAAATCTGATAAATCAACTTTGATAAATTCAGTGTACGTCACCCCACCTGCAGCTTCCTTGGTACGAGTCTTGATTTGTGTCAACCGAAATCTTTTGACTGTTCATCAAGATGTATAAATATGCCTTCATCATTACCTACAGTGTACGAGCTGCTTGGATCATTATGTGAAATGCAAGTGAAGGAAGGTTTTCTCAAGCAGCATTGATTGCTTTCAGGTTACTGTTTGACTATGAGAGTGATGTAAAGATAGCAATTTCTACCATTGTAAAGAAAATATTTTGCTGAATGTTTATTCAGAACCCCCCTCGTTTAGGATTACAGCTGAGTGAGTGAGCTTTGTGACAACAGAAACAACTTCTATTCCATCCTATTCCCTGGATCAATCTCCTTTAAGTGTTTTAGTCTTCTTTTGCTATGTGCCCCTTAAAATTGCTATTCTATTGTCCTGTTGCTTGACAATGGTGGAGGTTCCCTAGTAGCACATTTTCTGGCATTTCCATTTAAAGTCTGCAAAGAGAAATTAGTTACCATAGTGTTGCTCTCTCATGCATTCAATCCTATTAACATCAGCTTCTGTGGCATTTAATGGCTGAGTTAAAACCCGTGAAATCTTACATAAACTCCCATCTTGTGCTTACTTGTAAGGATGCGCTAATCCGCTCTCTCCATTTTCCCTAACACGGTATTATAAACTTCATCAAAATAATATTAAGCACAGCTGCGCAGATATTACATTCACAGAGGAGTGAGGCAGAAAATAAAACAGGCACAAAAGGAAACAGAAAGAGAGTACAGAAGCGAGGAGCAAGACAAAGAGACCAAGATATAAGTAGAAAGAGAGAAAGAGACACGGAACGTTTTGTATTCTCATTTGAGCCTTTGGCAGAAATCCTTTGTGTGTATGGCTTAAATGGATTACTACTTTAGTTTCAGCATCATGCAGGCAACGTTATCTCATTATACACAAGCTGAGGTTCATGCAAAATTGAACACAAGATAAGCTCTGAAGTTTAAGTGCATGTGATTACCCGATGAGGCTTAGATAATCACTTAGAATCACTTCAATATCAGTTAGATCACACATATACTTTCACCTCACAATTATTATTTTTTCAATTATATCGTGTTTTGGGAATGTAACTATCTACACAGCAACTTCAGCATCTGTACGCTGCAATTCATGTGTTTTAAGTCTACAAATGCATCTTTTAAGGCATCGGAGTGCACTTAGCTTTATTCATTTAATATTTTTTTTTTCTACCTCCACCGGACAGGAAATAATAGAATTACAACCCAAACCTCAAAATAACGACTTTTAAAACACAAATAATGCAGCATTAGCATCTAAAGCCCCTCGTCTGTGACCACTTTACATGCAATAATCCCACTTCTTGTATTGGTTCCTAAAGGCAGAGAGGTGTTCTGTATGAAAATAGTAATCCCTTTCCTGAGAAAATGTAATGAACACAGGATGCAATTATGCATCAGGCAACAGAAGGGCATTAAAACAATGAAAATCAAATACAAATCTCAAAAGGCCGTGAATAAATGGTTCAGGAAGAAGAAATTCAAAGTGTGAGGTGGTTTACATGGTGAAACAATGATTGAGTGTATTCCTACAGGGTAAAGGAAAAGTAATCAATTGTTTTTGACTTATATATACATAGATATACATACTGTATACGGATGCAGCGGCCGTTATTGAAACACTTCACGCGGTGTATACCTCATCATACCATGTCATGCCGCGGGATTTCTTCCAACCATATCGCCTTTAGACGCGAGTGCAAGCGAGTGCAGAAAATTATATTTTAGTGTTCTGGCTCTTAAACACCTGAAATTTACACAGTAGCACAGTACTGCACACATTAAAATTCATTAATTCCATTGCATTTAATTGCACACAATCCATGAAATTCAAACAAAGCAACCGTGATAAACACGTGTGCCTGGGGCGATTGGCCACGTTAATGCCACGTGGAGTACAGTAGCGCACACGAAAACGGCGCTGTGATTTGTTCGAATAACGGCCGCTGCATCTGCATATTGTGACGTCTCAGTCCCAGCATCAGATCTTTTGTCCAGATCAAAGGCAGGAAACACTGTACTTTCTAAGCAGGGGTTTATTTACAGGGTATAAAGCAGGTACAGTATTAACTCATAACACAAAACAGAAACAAAAGACCTAACTCCTTCCAGGAGTACTGACTAATACTGCTTAGCCCCTAACTAATCGTGGGAGAACTAAACTCTTTTCCCCACTTTACCCAGTGTACCTGCAGCAGGTCTCCTTTCAGTCTTTCACAGGGCTGTGGAAGGTGTGTGTAAAGAAGAAAGCAGACGGAGGAGGACCCAGCTCGTGCACGGGCTTGTGGAGACTTTCCCTGCCGCTTACTGAACCTACGCACTATCCCAAGACTCTACCAGCCGGAATCCAGGCTACACAAGACAACCCATCTTCTAGAGGGACGCTATGTGGAGTTTGGACATATCTCCTCCCTATGCCAATAATATTTGGCCGCTTGTGAGTTTTTAATCTCTATTTTACTTTATGTTAATAGACTTTATTACACTATCTTTTTCCCTTCTCTTCCCTATTTTTGAGGAATCATCAGGGGGCTTTCCCTCTCCCCCCCTCCCTCCCCCCAGAGGATCAGTCATCCGAACAAGACCAGACACCTAATGTGAGTGTGTCTCCCCTCCTATTAATTATTTACCCCCATAAAAAGATCCAAGGTACCTATATGTGTTGAATTATTCCTCATTGTGGTCCCCCATCTTTATTTTATTTCCTATGTTCATATATGTCCTGGAGCCACAAGCAGTACAACGCACCTGAGGATCCATCCCCTTTCCCTTCTCTCACAGGGCTGTCTGTGTGTGCCTTCCCAGATCAGTCTAGCAGCAGCTTCTCTCACCCTCTCTGTATAACTCTCAACAGTGTGTGTCTGGCAGCATGGGGGGGGGGGGAGTCTCTGTATCAATTCCTGACTATACAGGCTAGGCTAATTAGCTCATTAACTCACAGCTGAACAGACCTTTCCAGAATGATTAACTCTATGAGAGCTGTAAAGTCCCACAACTGCCCCATTCTAGCCCTTAGACGGCAGTGACGGCATCACAATATATACACACACACACACATATATACATATACACATACATACATATAAATAGCCATGTATCCTCTTGGCTACTAATCTGCCCTACCCAATACATTAACCCTGGTAACAACGCAGGCAGTATTAGGGTTAAATCTATGCCCTCGCTAATGCAGCAGCAAACAACTCCTTTGAGTGACAGGGGGGTGACCCTAAGGTCTGTTTACTGCCCTATCAGGGGCTCAGACCTAGGACCCTCCCCCTGGGTACAAAAAGGACTGCAGATCCAAATTTAGTGCTTGTTGGAAGTGTGGAGCCAGGGCTCTGGCCACTTTCCTTCCCCTCCCTCAGGGGAGTGGGAGAACTACCCCATACTCCACCAGGGAGTAAGAGAGCAAAGGATAGACCTTTGGGGCCTCAAGCCCTTGGGGTTGATTCAAGGGACCAGAAGAAGAGAAAAGAGTGTACATGTTGGTATGCTGTATGAAGAATAAAGAACCATCCTTTGTTTTATACTCCTGCCTGAGACTGCAGTTTATCAGTGGGAGTGCAAGAGGGTTTTCCTGCAGGAACTGCACCCAGCCCTGCTGGGACCTGCTGGAAATGGAAGCGCTGTACCCATGAACAACTGGGAAGATCCCAAAAGCCTGTCCTGTCTTCCCCACTACCATTGGCGGATTCTCAGAAATCCTGTAAGCCTCACAGGTACAGCACAGCGAGAGTACAGGGAGCAGTGAAATCTCCCAGAGGGTGGGGGAGCACCTGTTACATATATGTAACTGTTTTGGAGGACTCCAATCACTTAAAGTTTTGAGTAATCTGCTTGTTATCCTAACATGGACATTTCCCACATACTCATTTATTTCAACACCAGATAGAAAGATGAATTTTGATCCGTGCTCATGCTTCCGACAGATTTTGATGCAAATCAAATCCCTCCTCTTGCTGCTCCTGTGCATGGAGGTACTCCCCTCCTCCACTAAGAGTCCCCCGAAGATCACTCCACAGGTGTGTCAAACACAGAAGAAAAAAGGCACAGAGCCCACCAAGGTTGAAGTAATATGTAATGTATAGTATAAACAAGAACAAATATCAACTTATATATAAAATATCTGTAATCCAGTGACTTTAAAAAAAAGTGATGTCCATACTGCCCCGTTGGTGATTGCAAAGAAGACAGTGCAGTGCTCGAGACACTATCCCGCACACTGGGATCGAATAGCGCCTGACGAAGCAGATTAGTCTGTGAAACACGTGTTGGTAGAGCATCATGAGTGTTCTGTGCAGAATAGCCCCTTGGTAACTTGCCGGTTGGGTCGAGAGAGACACTGTGAGCCTAGGAGATGCGCTAGACAGCAGCATACGGGTTACGCTCCAATTTGCACACCCGGAAGTAGCAGAGCAACACGGAGACACTATTCGATCCCAGTGTGCGGGATAGTGTCTCGAGCACTGCGCCATCTCGTTTGCCATCACCAACGGGACAGCATGGACATCACTTTTTACAGAAGTCACTGGTTTACAGATATTTTATATATAAGTTGTTATGTGTTCTTGTTTTATAGTATACATTACATATTACTTCAACCTTGGTGCCCTCTGTGCCTTTTTTTTCCCTACCAGATAGAAAGATGCATGAATCCGTTGTCGGATGGCAAGCACTCACAGGGACATTTTCTGCAATAAACAGAGGTTAAATGCAGCAGAAAAGGAGACTGCGCTCGTCTGTTCTCTCCTGGATATCTCTGTTTATCCACCTCTCCCCCGCAGCTCCCAAATCCTCCGGCGATCACCCGGGACAACAGTCAGAAATACAATAAAGTTGGAGCGCAGAGAGAAAAGGGTGGTGTTAGACAAAATCACTTTAATGGGTAAAATAACATTTAAAACTTACAATTAGTAAAGCTGCATCGCCCATGGGGTTCCCAAGCCTGTCCTCACTAACACTGCCTCCCTCGGCAGTGTCCTAATGCGAGTCGCTGCCCTGCTACAACCCGGAAGTAGAAGTCCAATACAGGGCTCTCTCGCGAGATCACTACTCAGGAAGTGCTGGCTCTGGCTGGATAATAGAAATGAACCCCCGATAGGCTATAGATACCACTCTCCAAGATCGAGTGTGTACCCTATATTCTATGCAACCCCTCAACGCGTTTCGCGCGATCTTGCGCTTCGTCAGGAGGTAGTATACATCTCAGGGGGCTGCCTTATATAGGCCACCACTCCCCTAATCATGCTAAATCTCATACACTTGTGCATACTTGTTACAATGAATAATTAATGATCCTGTGATTAGACAAATACTCTCAACATGACATACATAACAACAAATCAATATTATCTTATACATTCGATTTAAAACTTTTCCCCTAAAATTTACTTTCAAATTACTGTAAATGTTCCCTAAAATACTCCCTAACTTGTACATAGATCCTTAGATCATTCACCTGCTAATCAGCATGTTGGAATTGCCTACTCTAATAAAACTTGATCTAGTTATAGATCACTAAACATGTTTTATATTACAGTTTATATATAAAATATCTTTATTCTCTTTCACCTATTTAAAAATTAATTAAAAAGTACCAACTAGAATTTTAAAAAACTGTTCAATTTAAAAACCAATATTTTACTTGTTATAAAATTAGTGTCCATATAGCTATCTCAGGAAGGGATTTAACTCTATCATATCATTCAGACCATCAGGCATTTTACTTTTGAGTGTGTATATCCAAAATTGTTCGCGTTGGAGTAACTTTAAATCTCTATTCCCTTTTCTAATGTCTTTTTGGACTATCTCTAAACCTCTAAACCTTAGACCTTCAGGTAACCCATTGTGGTAATGTAAGAAATGTAGGGACAGATTGTGTACTTTTTTGCCATGTTCCACATTGCGTTTGGCGTTTCTAATACCGTTCACATGTTCGCCAATTCGCACTTTTAGTGGTCTTATAGTTTTCCCAACGTAACATTTATTGCATGGACATGTAATAATGTACACTATAAAATTTGTTTGACATGTAATAAAATCTTTAATTTTATATTCTGACCCTGTTTGTTGATTCACAAAGACCTTATCAGTGGACATGTATGGGCACATTACACATTTCCCACATTTGAAATTACCCAAAGGTTTCGTCAAAAAGTGTGTTTGCTTTAAAACTTTAGATCCCTTTAAAAAACTAGGGGCCAAAATATTTTTTAAATTTTGTGCCTTCCTAAAAATAACCTTTGGTTTATCCTTAAGTTTTTTGCCTAGAATGGGATCCATTTTTAACACCTCCCAATGTTTGTTCACCAAGTGTCTAATTTTGGATTCCTGTTTACAAAAGTCTGTTATAAACATAGGTGTTGTGTCATTACTATCGGATCTCACTTTTCTTTGTGGTGCTAGTAGTGTGTTTCTGGGTCTATTTTCACTTTTGATAAAGGATTTCTGTATTAGATCTTTATCATAACCTTTCTCTATAAAGCGCTGTCTTAAAATGTTAGATTGTTCATTGAAATCCTTAGGTTCTGAACAATTTCGTTTCACCCGCAAAAATTGCCCATATGGTATATTATTGAGCCAATTTACAGAGTGATTGCTACTAAAGTCTAGATAAGAGTTAGCATCCACCTTCTTAAAAAAAGTTTTGGTAACTATACGGTTGCCTACAGCTTTTAGATTAAGGTCCAGAAAATTGATTTCTACAGAATTGGTATCTCCACTTAGAACAATATTTCTATCATTTTTATTTAAGAATGCAATGAATTTATCTAGTAAATCTTTAGTTCCAGACCAGATGATTAGAATATCGTCTATATACCTGCCATAATAAACCAGATATTGACGAAACTCATTATTAATCCACACAAAATCTTCTTCCCATTTGCCCATGAATAGCCCCGCATAGTTTGGGGCAAAGCGGGTACCCATAGCTGTTCCATTTACTTGGATAAAATATTCACCCTCAAACAGGAAATAGTTATGTTGTAGAATGAACATGATGCTATCTACAATAAACTCCTGTTGTATGCTTGATAGCGTGTTATCGTTATACAAGAAATGCGACACCGCCCTGGTCCCCAAACCATGTTCAATGCATGTATATAAAGAACTTACATCTAATGTTGCCCAAATAAAGTGCTCCTCCCACTGGATCTTGTCCATTTCATTTAGGACTGCCCTACTGTCTTTAATGTAGGATGGAAGGGCCATAGTAATTGGTGCCAAGAAGGTATCTACATATTTCGACAGATTAGCAGTTAGGGAATTTATACCCGATATAATAGGTCGTCCAGGGGGGTTATTCAATGTTTTGTGGATTTTTGGGATATGATATAGTATAGGTACTCGTGGATGGCTATTATAGACATATTGGAATTCTTGGGAACTTAGAATGCCTCTCTCTTTTGCATCCCTTAGAAATCTATCTAGATATCCCAAATATTCATTTGTTGGATCTGTCCCTAGTTTCTGATATGATATTTTATCATTGAGGAGTCTATAGGCCTCACCTATATAGTCTTCGCGATTTTGTAGCACTGTACCGCCCCCTTTATCCGCTTGGCGTATAATTAATTGCCTATTTTCGTTTAGACTTTTTATAGCTTCCCTTTCATTGCGGGTAAGGTTGTCATTGGCCATGTAGTATCGATTGTTGTTACATAGTGTTCGAATCTCCTGTTCTACTAATTTGCCAAATAGTTCTATGTATGGCCCTTTTGATTCATGGGGATAAAAAACAGATTTAGGTTTTAGACCTGTATGTACAGTGTTTTTCCCCAGGTCACTTTCCTCATATAAACTTAGCAGGTTATGGTAGGTATTTTCGATTTCAAATGAGGCATCATTATTAGATGTGTGGGGGTTGGTTTCATTAGGAGATGTACCACTAACATTATTGTGATTATCATTGATTTCAAATAGATCAATCCATTCACTTTCGTTGTTCCAATCACTAGGTGTGTCCCCCCTAAGTGATGGGGTTAAATCTTGGTCGGGGACTGGATCTCCCTCATTTAACCTGGACTCATCTCTCAAAACCTCCCTCCTCATATCATTGTTTGTCTGAAATTTAGCATAATGCCTTTTTAAAGTCAATTTCCTGACAAATTTCTGCAAATCTACATATAGGTTAAACTCATTTGGCCTGTTTATAGGTGAAAAGGATAACCCTTTTTGGAGGACACTCAGTTGGGATCTTGTGAGTTTAAACCTAGATAGGTTATAGATCCCTTTGTTTTTTAGCATATCCTCTGTAATATCACTGTCCATGAGCTGGTTTATTCCCTTATTCCTTTTGCTCCTACCGCCCCTAACACCTCTCTTTCCCTTCCTCCTCTCAACCATGGTAGTAGGCCCGGAGATTTGGTGGGCAATAATTGTTTGGGTATCGCCCCCATCTCTAGATGGGATCCTCTCCCTAAAAAAGGAACTGAAGTTGAGGTAGATGGATTAGGGGAAAAGGGTGAGGTGGAGGGTCGAGAGAGGGCTCTTGATGTGTTTGTGACATCTAGTTCTATATTCTGCTCCACTAACTCCCCTAATGTTTGAAAGGCATTCGAGATAGGAATGGGTTGGATATCAGGAAGGCAATTCGCCACTATATGTGTTCCCCCTCTTTTGTCCACAGTTCTCCACTGGTAGGGAGCAGATGGACCTATGTATTTTCCAATCTGTGCTGTGTCTAGCCCCTTAGGAATATATTTGTTTTTATTATTACTTTTCTTTTTATTGTTATTCTTATTCTTCCTTTTATATTTCTTGTTAGTTGTATTAGTTAAATTAGTCTGAGGCTCACAGTTAGTGTTGCTCTGCATAGGACCTCCCTTTTCCCCTGGAATCCCTATATCTATCAGCGTTTGCGATGGGACTATATTTTGTACCTCTAGCTGCTCATGATTATTACACGCTGTGGCAAAGAATTCCTCATACGGATCCTCTTGATTGCCTACCTTATTTTGATTTGTATTTTTGGCCCAATTGTATTGTTTGTTATTTACATAATCCATTTTATCCCTTATATATTTCGTCTTCTTATTACTCATTTGTTTGGCCTCATAATCATCTATTCTTTTTTCTAGCTGTTCCTCAAATTTAATCAAATCCTCCTGGTGGATTATAGAAATTATATTTGTTCTTATATTAGTAATTTTATTGTGTAGTTCTTCCAGAGCCACCTCCCGTTCATCAATAAGTAATTCTATAATTTTAAAGGAGCATTCATCCATTATCTCATGCCACTTGTTAAGAAACAAAGCATCTTCACGGCCATAGGTGGGAAGTTTTAACAACCTTAGTCCCCTAGGGATCCTCTGAACTTTAACTGCTAGTTCTAAACTGAATTTATCCCACCACAGTTTTGTCTCTAAGGCCATATATTTTTCTAATAGGAGGCATAGCTGATTGACATCCTGTGTATCATTTATAACCTCTGTGTTTTTGCTATCCTGAAAAAATGACTCTGCTTGCTCTGAATGATATGATAGAGTTAAATCCCTTCCTGAGATAGCTATATGGACACTAATTTTATAACAAGTAAAATATTGGTTTTTAAATTGAACAGTTTTTTAAAATTCTAGTTGGTACTTTTTAATTAATTTTTAAATAGGTGAAAGAGAATAAAGATATTTTATATATAAACTGTAATATAAAACATGTTTAGTGATCTATAACTAGATCAAGTTTTATTAGAGTAGGCAATTCCAACATGCTGATTAGCAGGTGAATGATCTAAGGATCTATGTACAAGTTAGGGAGTATTTTAGGGAACATTTACAGTAATTTGAAAGTAAATTTTAGGGGAAAAGTTTTAAATCGAATGTATAAGATAATATTGATTTGTTGTTATGTATGTCATGTTGAGAGTATTTGTCTAATCACAGGATCATTAATTATTCATTGTAACAAGTATGCACAAGTGTATGAGATTTAGCATGATTAGGGGAGTGGTGGCCTATATAAGGCAGCCCCCTGAGATGTATACTACCTCCTGACGAAGCGCAAGATCACGCGAAACGCGTTGAGGGGTTGCATAGAATATAGGGTACACACTCGATCTTGGAGAGTGGTATCTATAGCCTATCGGGGGTTCATTTCTATTATCCAGCCAGAGCCAGCACTTCCTGAGCAGTGATCTCGCGAGAGAGCCCTGTATTGGACTTCTACTTCCGGGTTGTAGCAGGGCAGCGACTCGCATTAGGACACTGCCGAGGGAGGCAGTGTTAGTGAGGACAGGCTTGGGAACCCCATGGGCGATGCAGCTTTACTAATTGTAAGTTTTAAATGTTATTTTACCCATTAAAGTGATTTTGTCTAACACCACCCTTTTCTCTCTGCGCTCCAACTTTATTGTATTTCTGAGAGGTTAAATGCAGTAGGTAAAAGGTGTGTTGAAAGGCACAGTATGGACTTTTCGTTTGGCGTGGGGAGAAATGTTGGAATAAAGTAACTTAGATTAGTATTCTGCAATATTTCAGTACAAATTTCAACATAAAACCGTCTTATCTGAAAAAATATATATGGTACATTATTCCACAATTGAAACCGACGGGGAAAAAATGACATATAAAATGAGAGCAGCCTCCATGATGCAGCCATTACCAAAACCAAAAGTCAAGTTCTGGCAAAACGAAAATATTTTAAAAACAAAAACACCAATGAAAGTGACCACCCTTATTATTAACTAAGCAGTATTTTGCCATAAGACAGCTTCCGACACAAAAAAACCCCATTACATTTCAATCAGCCATATAGCACAGATTAGTAAATAGGTCCTAAGTACAATAAGTGAGTACTTAATTTAACCGCATATAAGACAATGATAGCTCCATTAAGGAAAATATACAAAACACTCATAGAAAAACAAAACGTTCAGACTTTCAAAGGGAAATCCATTGCTCTAGGTAACCACATTTAAATTCTATTAATAAACAAGTAATGTATGCTCAAGCGGGTAACTTATACAAACGGTAAATCGTTTACAAATAAGATTTCCAAAATGCCGAAAATTAAAAAAAATATCTAAAAACAACTTGTTTTAGATATTTATACCAAGTGAATAAATGCCACGGTGTTCAGAAATACTGAGGTGGCAGGAAATAACTGCATGAGGGTCAGTGTAGTACTTCACATATTTCTCAATGAGTAATGGGACAGTATAACGAATGGAAGCAATTTCATTATAATGAATCCGGTTTAATTAATGCAATGTTCTTTAAAACATACTGTATAGAACATGCATGAACAATCCACTGAAAGAGGAAGCGTAATGTGAATATGAACAATTCCACTGCTCGCTGCATAATGATGTCCATTATGATGAGAGAGATAATCTTTAATAAATAATTAACTTTATGATTCCGAAATGGAACAATTCAGTAGGGTTGGATGATCATAACGTGCAGGAAGGCTCAAAGGAGATACTACGTGCATTACCATAAACACAATCTTGGATAGTGTTAAGATTTCAATTTATGGAACTGCTCAAGAGCACTCATCTTTTCAGGTACAGTGAGCAAGAATATGTAGTACTCTTAGATCTGTAAAATGTGGACCATTCCCAAAAGTAAAATGGCCATTAACTGCAGTTGCAAGATAAATTAAGGATAAAATGAAAGGGTCTGGTCAAATTTGAAATAAGTATATGTGAATGTAGATCATAAAATACGTGTTTTTTGTTGCTCAATAACTGTAAAGCGTTTTCTAGCTCAAATTTGGCTCTTGTTACCGCCACTGTAGATCATTATACATTTTACTGCCATATTCGCTTCATTCTTGCTTTCCTTAGAAGTCTGGATCTCTACTTTTTAAAAAAGCCAGCAAACTGAATGAAAGTCAAAGTATGTTAAATACACAGTGACATGTATAAGCAAAGAGAAAAAGAAGAGTGATGATGAATGGTTAACAAAGAGTAACAGGTGAATTTGGCACGAGTGCCAATCTTGTTAGAGCAAGAATAAACACTTTTTTTTTAATTGCAACCTGTAGTTTTGCAAGAATAATACAGTATGTTTATGGTAATGCACAATATACAGTAGTAGTGAAATCTTATAAATAACTCAAAGGCAAAACCAACCGTAAAGTCATTTTAAAAGTGACATTTCTGAAGCAGAAATTCCCCTGCTCCTTTTTGGTTATAATATATATATATATATATATATATATATATATATATATATATTTAAATATTTCTAACTGGGGGCTCCTCTTGAGCTGAACCATGCAATTTTAACCTTGGTTACCCTGTGGTTCCTGAGATACTTACCTGTTTAGTTTTGACCGTTTTCCACCCCATTAGGAAATCAAAATGGCTGCCAATTCCCACAGTTCGATAAGAAGCCGCATCGTCAGAAGGATGACTTTGCGTCTTCATATTGGATGACTGTTTGCATGTCCAGGCAGTAACAGTGGCACCTAAAAATACCACGGTTTAGCTCTGGAGGACCCCACGCCCCATTCAAATTCTTTAAAACATTTTAAAAAATCATCTATACTTAAAAAGAGATGGGATTGCTGCTTTAATTTGGTATTCTGATGTATTATTTGGGAGAAATGTTGCCTCAATAACTGACAATTACCAGTACTGCATGGGGTATTAACATATTTAGTATATTATATCACATCATATATTACCCAGACGGCAATTGCTTGTACTTTTAGCTTCTACTATTAAAATGAGAGGCAGATTAAATAAAATAATTCGCATAATGGAGGAAATCCAGCTTCGTTGGAACTTTAGCAAACCCATCTCTTTATGTGAAAATAGTTTTCTGATTTGATGAAGATGAAATACAAATATTTAAAAAACGCCACTTCTCAAGGTAGCAATGCAACAGACATGATTTGTACTATGCTCTAATTTTATTTATATAATACATTTGCCTGGAAAAAGGACAAAAGTATTTCAACCACAAGCAAATTATCTTTTTAAATGGGTGCAAATTGAGACCTCAGGGCTAAAGATCTGAAAATAGCTAAATTCATATACTGAGCATATCTGAATATACCTTCCTGTTTGTCACATCTGTAAAATCTGGCTTTTTATTTTAAGCAATGTATCTTAATATGAATAAACTACTCAATTAAGATTCAGTTTGGCTAAGTGGTCTACAGGGGCTATGTATCATGCACACTGTATTAACGCCATATAGATAATTCATTATTTAAAAATCCATCATGTAGCATTTGTGTCAATTCCAGCAATGTCGGTTTCAAGTTACAGTTAATGCAGATTTCTTAGGCATAGAGGAAAATGTGATGACGTTGCACTCTGTGCAAATTCAAATCGTCACAGATGTGGTCCAAAACTGAGTGGATATCAAAAATCTGCACGCTTTATTTGACAAAGACCTATACAAAAGTGCACGTTGAATCCCTGTTCACTTTTTATTGGTGTTTCCCACTCAGTCTGGGACCACATCTGTGGTCTGTCATCACATTTTCTTCTATTCCAATACGTGAGCTAATGGAAGCTCAGACGCCTGCACCAGCACTTGCACCAGGCAGAACGCCATGGGCCATGCGGTGGAAATTGCAAACATAAATGAGAGTGTAACAAAGTGAGTACCTTCATTTAATATGCATGATTTATGGGTTATGGAGCGCCTAAGTTTTTCTCTCCAGTGTGCAAGGTTTCTTAGGAAGTCTTGGCTGATGGTAATTTTTAGCTGCTGTATGAAATGTAAAAATACAATGACGGAGAGAGATAACATTGACACTTACAATACCTGCCACACTTAGCTCCTTTTACTGCTAAGTACATGATGCACAGCTTCCTGATGCAAGAGTAGTAAAGTAGAAGGAAACATCTGTGCTAAACTGAGCACTATTAATGTACAGTTCATTTTTTTCCCCTCAATATTGTCCCACACAGAACCAATTTTACTGAGTTATTGGGGTAGGTGCCCTGGGAGGGAGCGTTAGGCAACTCAGGGGGAATAACGGGAGCGGATAACTCCTTGCATACCATAGCAGTTGACATACAATGGGTAGTAGGTTAGTTAGGGTATTTGTATTAACCCCCTTGGTTACCTTAGTGACCATGAAGGAGACCCGCACCTTAGTACGCAGTGTAAGACCGAGACTGGTTGTCCACTATTTATTTACGGATTGCTGATTACCACTTTAAAATCAAGCCAAGATTTGTGGGGCCGTTTCACATCGTCCGAATTATTAACCCCATAGCAGTTGCTTAGGCAATATACAATAGGAAACTAAAGTGAGCCCCTTCAGTACCCTGGGGAAAAAATGTTCTGCTACCTGGCTCTAATATCAGGTATAACCATGACCTAAAATATCACAGGGTTAAGGTCCCCATTAACTTTAACGGCCTGCTGTAGCTTTGCGTTGAGGCGGCCCACACTAAGGGCCGTTAAAGTTAGCATTAAGACAGCCCTTAAAGCTGCAGTTCAGGCAATTTCCTGCATGTGTGTTTTTTTTAATAAATCAGTTCTGTAGTAAGAAAAAATACTTTTAGCATTTTCGGTTTTAAAAAAAGCAACTTTGAAAGACCAATTTTCTTGTATTCTATTTTAACAAGCATGCTTGTTCCTATAGCAACGATTTACATTCCCCCTATTTAAAGATGTCGCCAAACTTTGCCGATCTATAGACGGAGAACGAATTGACCGGCAGCTATGCAGTTCTTTAGGTAATTAGAGATTGCCCACATGAAACTATTGAAGTAAAAAAATAAATTAAAAAAAAAAAAGACTGAACTGCAGCTTTAACACATGGTTAGGGACCTTTGATGATCCCCATTAAAACTTCACAACACATTAACTGAAGTTAACAAAAAAATGTAAAGTGCACTAATAGAGCAGTAATAACTAAAGTGTATATATAAAACTGAAATATAAATAAAGTGAATATACAGTAAGTATAACATAGATTTAATATGCCAAAGTTATATAAACATGTGCAAAGGGTAAGTGCAATGGCAAAGTGAACAAATTAAAAATGTGAATATATTAAGTGTTAAATCACATATAAAAATAAATCTACTAAGAGTGAAGGTGAAAAAATGAGTGTTCAACACACACATAGACCTGTAGATACATATGCTGCTCTTAAAGACAGACAAAGCCAGTCTGTAAATTGGAACAGAGAAAAGAAAGGAAATAAAAGCGCTCAGAATCCAATTGTCAAAATGCAATCAATTTACTGAAGAGAAAAGAGAAAACTGGCGCTCAGTCCAATGAAGTGGGTCCCAGGATAACAAAAAATATATTTATTGATGTAAAAACATCCAACAAACGGAGGAGAGCAACCTCCTACACGTTTCGAACAGTAGTTCTATGTCAAGGAGTATAACAAATAGCTCAGATACAGTTCTTATATACCCTACCTGTGTTTTCCGTTTTGTCGCCAAAATCAGGTAATAACCGGCGCTTCAAAGGAGCGTCACCGTCCCTATGATGCTTCCCCCATCCCATGAAGCCAAAAGCGTGGGTGGGTAGGCACTCCCCCCGCCCCTCCCGGCGAGGCTACAGAACCCGCATCATGAGCGGTCTGTGACGGAACAAGAGATCAACACTCCTGAACAGCCCCTCCCACACTGTGAGAGGAGCAGACCAGAGCAATCGATCCCAGACACGTCCTCCTCCACAGGTGAGAGGAGCAGACAAGCTGAATAAACTGAAGACAGATGTAATGAAACAAATAAGAAACATAATAAAACACAAGATAAAAGCACAATACAGAACAGTACTGTTATGCACTCCTACTGTATCTGTATGTTCCTCCTACAAATTAAATTGTAAGCTCTTCGGAGCAGGGACTCCTTTTCCTAAATGTTATTTTTATGTCTGAAGCACTTCTTCCAATGATCTGTTCTTTATATGATTGTCACTTGTATTACTACTGTAAAGCGCTATGTACATTAATGGCGCTATATAATTAAAGATATACATACATACATACATACATACATACATACATACATACATACATACAACCATTTAGTTACCAGTAGGTATTTGATTGAAACTGAGCAGGGTCCACTGAATTTTTTTTTTTTTTCAATTGTTAAGCAGAATTGGACCTCAGGAAATGCAGCTTTTAAAGTAGAATAATGTATTTGGGTAAAGCATGCATACCTAAAAATCCAGAGTAACTAGGTGAATGTCAATGCACAGTATTTTTGATCAAGCAACAATAATCAACCAAAACGTTTAGGCTGAAAAATCCTTACTACATAAAAGGACAAATCACAGAAGAGAGGTACCTGTCTACTCCTTATTCCGGAGTCAGGGGTTCTAGCACCAAATTCAAAGTTGGATGTTGGATGTGCAAACCCTTTTGCACACACCAGTGGTCTCTTTAACATCCCAAATCATCTGAACTTCCAGGCAAAGGAGCTAGGCATCTCGTCTCTGCCAGCTGACTTCTTTTCTCCACAAATTGGTGAGCACAGCCCATTTGGGAGTTTTAGGCAACACACAGCACCCGCACTGCACCAAGGGGGATGCTATTCCCGTTCCTACAGGTTTGCTGAATCAAAGCTGGTCACATGGGGAGATTATAAGAGAAATTTGAAACACCAATACTCACAGGTGCTGCAAACTAGCAGCTGTGAATGAGAAAAACAGAGTCGACATATCCCTTAGGCTACGCTTATAGTGCCCGCGACGGCGATGGTCAGGCGACGGTCGCTGGAAAATCAAACAGAGATGACTTCCAGCGATCGCGACCAATCCCTCGCGCCACTCTTACTGTAAGTGTACGCGACGACGGCAATGCATTTGTTTTGCCGCGACGTGGCGTCGCTGTCCCCGGCACTATAAGCGCAGCCTTAGTCACAGCTTGGCGGCTGATAATGGAGTACAGTGCAGATGTTCCAATACTGTTACAGCTGAGTGAAAGGCACTTCAGAACCCTGGGGAAAAAAATGTTCTGCTACCTGGCTGTAATACCAGGTATAACCATGACCTAAAATAACACAGCGTTAAGGCCCACATTAACTTTAACGGCCTGCTGTGGATATGCGTTGAGGTGGTCCACACCACTTTTGCATATCATTAGCAATAATGGCCATTAAAGTTAGCATTGCATCATCTTCTCCTCTTAATTTACTCCTTTTGCCACAACACTTTGTTGCCCATCCTTCAACCAGCGTTATATCCATGTAATCAGCTTGGAATCCAGTTCCAATCACTGCAACATGTGTATCAGTTTTCTATGTATGACATTGTCAAACACCTTACTAAAATCTAGATAAGCTCTACTGCTCCCCAATAATCTATTACCCCCCTCATCCAGTCAAAATAATCAATAAGACTTGTTTGACATGATATCACTCGAGTAAACCCATGCTGTCTGAGATCTTGTAAGTTGCTGAAATTTAAATATTCAACATTTCTTTCTTATAGCAGTGTGTCTATTAAGTTCCCCACTACTAACATTAGGCTCAATGGCCTGTAGTTACCAGTTGCTTCGTTACATCCATTTTTGTGAATTGAACTACATTTCTACAATTGGTATCTGTTAATAGTGACTAGCTAAATAGTTATGTTCATGGTGTTTTCAGCTCCACCCTGAGCTCTTTTAATATCCTTGGATATATTCTGTGTGGCCCCATTGACTTGTCTACTTTCAGTTTTGAAAGTTCTATTAGGACATTCCCCTCTGTAAATGGGATTATGTCCACCTCCTTTTTCTTTATTGTATTGTTTCCTAACAGTGGTCTCTCCCTTTCCCCTTCTGCGCTGAAGACTGAGCAAAAATAATTATTAAGGTTGTCTTTTATATACCTTTGTCACTCTGTACATGACCCTCCTCTTCTCTCTTTAGTCCACCTTTTATTTTTCTCCTTTCATTTATATACATAAAAAGGTTGTGTCCACTTTCCTTACTGGGCTGTTTTCTCTCTGAAACTGGCCTTTGCACATATGACCATTTACTTAGCCTCCTTCTGCCAGTTTCTCCGAGACTGCTGAGACTTTCTACCTACTTCATCCAGCGCTATGAGGAGTACTGGCTGACACACTATTCTTCACCCCTGCCTTACCACTGTTGTACTCCTTGCACCATCCAGGGATATCACAATACTGGCTGTCATACTGCTCTATATATCTGCTCCATTGTGAGTAGGTATATGGGAGCCCTTCCCTTACTATAATAGTTTCACAGTGTATAGCATATTGCACTATATGTATATTTTCTTTTTCTCTGCATGACATCTTCGCTCCCCTGAGATTTGGATAAGCTGTATGTGTCTAGACTTCCGAAACAGTCTATGCTATAGGGTTGAGAGAAGCTGGTCTGCTATTTATTTATAATTATAATATTTCTTTCACTGTTTTATATATATTTTTTTCACTGTTTTTTATTACACTTTAATTATTCATTTGCAGAGTGTGTCTATTAGATTGACACTTGAACTTTATAAGATTCACCACGATCACTGTTTTTTCACTGAGCACGTATTGGGAACGGTTAGAGCGCCATTCAGTAATTTTGGTATACTCGTTCTTCCTAACCTGATATGGTTGCTTCCTCTGAGTCTCCCTACATTTCCTAAAAGTTGTCTTGTTCACCCTTACAATACTTGCCATATCCTTTGAGAACCATATCAGCTTTCTTTTTCCTGAGCTTTTCCTAAGCTGTCTGACACAGATCTGCTGCATTTAATATTGCATCCTTTAGTCCCACTCATGCACTCCACTTAAATACCTACCCCCTGCCAAAGAGTCACCCAAATATTTTTCCCGTCTTTGAAAAGTACACCCTCCTAAAAAAAATGTAAAATCTTTGTTTTTGTGTGGTATGACTCAGCCTCTTTCTTCATACTAAAACACACAGTTTACTTAAGAGATATTCCCTACAAGGAATACAAGATGTTCTTCTACTGCTTGAACCTGGCCAGAAGCCGGGACATCTGTGTTGTGCAGATGATTAATATCATACTAAAACAAAAATAAATATTTTGGATTATGGAAGAAAATGTTGACATGAAGAAGTGGGTTTGACAAAATACAACATAGCTGGATTTCAATCCTTTCTAATAACTGTTATATTACATTTTAAAGTACATACAGTACATACTGTGCATACAATGTATTGTATATAATGTGCTTTATAACCCTTTAACATGTTGTAACTATGTATTTGTAACCATGTATTTGTTATTATAACTCTGTGCCCCGGACATACTTGAAAACGAGATGTAACTCAATGTATTTCTTCCTGGTAAAGAAATATATCTCACATGATACTACTAATTATACTGGTACTAATTATACTGGTTACTTAGGCTAAAATGCACTGTGTACTAAAGATGATATACAAAGCTTGTCTTATATCAATTGTTAGTCCAAATAAAAAAGGTATCACCTAATACTGAAGTACTCAATTTTTAATTTAATTGCAAATTCATTGATACATTATCTGCAATTTTATTCGCAAGAAATGGGCAGTAGGACTAACAATCCCGTACTAATACACACACAGCTCATACAATGTCCACAACATGTGGAAAAGAGGCCAATGCGCATTACCATAAAGCCAGGACTGCATATCTGCTTATTTCTTGTAAATGGGAACCATAGGCAAACTAATTACAACCCAGGGGTGTCTGGTACATATTTGATGACAGTAAATTGGTTTATTCAATAGTTTGTTTTTCATTGTTTATCTGAATGGGCTGCCCAACACGATTACTACTGTATGAATCCTGATTATAACATAGTAAATTTTGTGGTCCATAACAATATACATGTCAAAATCAAATCTCTAATTAACTGCAGTCTGCTCAGTAATTAGTTGTAACTGTTTAGCATGAATTAATGATTCCCTACCCCCGACTTTCATTTCCAAATTGGAAAAGCATCTCAACATACTGTAGCTTTTTAAAGGTGATCTTCCCCGTGAGTTACTGGGCAATTATCAACTCTTGCTTTTAGTTCCCGAAAGGCAACATTATTCTTTAATGTTGCTATCCCAACATTAATATTGTGAGCTGGAAAAGCAATGAGCTGAAAGAGCATACAAAAGGTGTGACTTCCAGCTATGACCGTGCTTTGCAAAAAAATTATTCAGTCTTTTCAAGAATGAGCTGCCAACAGGTGATCGGCTTCTGCTATTGGCATAGGGACCAAATTGTAGCATCATTGAATTCAAGACAAGTACAATAACACTGCTTAGCAGAATAAATGCGGTCTTATTAATTCAAAATGCATCTTTATACGTTCTGTTACATTACAAATAGTTAATTTACTTCTAATCTAATACAATATATAACAGACGCAGTATACAAAGAGGCCTGGGCAAAATCACTTGTCACAGTTTCCCTGGTGGTTTTATCTAGATACATGCTTAGAGGGCTATCTCTTGCACAATCTACCCCAATATCTACATTAGGTAGAATGCACCTCTTCTGTCTCTTAGCCATAAACTTTGCACATCCCATTACTAGAACAATAATGATGTGTTGACTGTTTCACACAATATATAATTAAGGAATAGTTATATATTTTTATACAGTAGATGGAATTTATGATGCACAGATAAAACAAAAGAAATGTCAGGACAATTGTGGCCAGCTTTAAGTGAAATAAAATCAGTTAAAGGTAATGCAGCATGCAATGTCAGTCTATCAATGTGGAGAGGAGTGAGAGATGGCTTGCCAGGCTGGGGCCCAATTATTTGGCGTGTTAAATTATACCGGTTTATAACACTTGGCACCATGGATCCCGCTCCTTCAGAGTTATGCGGTTTGGATACTGATTCCCATAATCAATAATACATCTGCTGGTTCGAGCTGCTACACTGCTGTGCGCTCAAGATCACTGGTGGGCAGCCTACACCGTTTGTAAACTGAACCCGTTTACAATGTGATTGTGGGAATGCTGATAAAAGTTCTAATTTTATGCTCAATCAACCAAAAATACAAAATGAAGTATTAATATTAATTAAACTAAAGTATTAATATCATCAACTTTTTCATATTTTCATTTAAAAGAGGAGAATTTTATTAGATGTCTAATAGTCGGATCATAAAAAGCCTGCCACATGACTAAGAAACCCCCAAAACATAGATCCCATACAAACTTAAATCTGTATCATCTAAATGATCAAACATCTGTTTCTTGTCTTACAATGAATATATATCAGTGGAAAGTTTCTCAAAGGCGTTAAGGGGGTAATTCTATATTGGGGATTTTCTGACTAAAACCGCTTGAATGGCCACTTCATGCAATATAGAATAAGGCTTTAAGTATTACATAGAGGCCAATATGTACTAAGCAGTCTTCTGCCATAAGACACATTCTGCTGTTGAAAGATACATTAGAGTCCATTGATTACAATTTGTATGGTCTTACAGAGCTAGAAGGTATCGTATGGCAGGAGGCTGCATAGTAAATATGTCCCAATATGTTAAACTTGTTCTTTGGCTCAGAACCTCAAAAGAGTGCTAAGCTTTAGCATTTCTTTACTCTCATTTGAATGGGACTCAAGACATGTTAAGCTTAGCACCCTTTTGTGGGTCTGGGGCTTTATGCATTGTGTACAGTGCTGACCAAAGTATACTGAAGCATGTGATAAATGTCATTGAGGACCAATCAGAAAATCTTTAATAGTTATTATGCTTGAGCATGCTGGCATCATTTTAGGAAAACATTTCTTTAAGGTAAAATACTGTACAGTAGCATTCATTTCAGTCAAACAAAAATAATTACAACCTTAACAATATCTAGTAAAGTATGTGACCAAATAGCAACTAGATCCTTCTTCGAAACAAGATTAAGTAACTGCATGTGTTACCATATTAAAAAATTGTTTGTTATTATTGATGCCCATATTTTAGAACAGTTCAGATAGAATTTGTATTTAATATACTGTAGTAAGTTTAAAAATGATATATTCATACGGGTTAAACAAATAATAGCACCAATCATTTCAAAAAGTGGAGACAATTGGCATTTCTAGAAATTCAGATTCTAAGGGGGTAATTTGTTGAGGTGCGATAATTCAGATTCTACACAGAATCTCCAATTTAATGGAAAGATTACACCATAAGAGCCAAGAGCCAAATGCGACCAAAAGTATACGTTGTATCCAACTGTTAAAGGGGCAATCCATACCTTTCGCCCCTTTATTTTTATATAGTTGACAAGCAGGGTGTCCCAAGACCTGAACAGTGTTAATTTCAGCTCCAGGGATCCCTGGTTCCCGTGATACACACCAAGAAAGTGCCGCCGTTTACATTCAGGTATTTTAATCCGTGCATCACGCGTCAATAGGAAGCTGCAGCAAAGGGTATTTGTAAACTCGCAGTTTACCATTATAATAAGGGAACTTTGTTACTGGCTTTGGACAGCTTTTAACTGTACGAAATCACAAATAAGCAAATGCTTTATTAATTTAACCTCTTCAGGGTACTTTCACATACTTCACAAAGATGAGCTCATTGGACAATAAGAGATTACATATATTCAGTGTAGATACCTATTAAATGGAGTTTACCTTGACGAGGTTGGCAGGCTTGAATCATGTTTTGATCAAAAGATGCAACCAAATAACTCCTTTGTTACACAGACTTAGATTCTAAATGTAAAAATGTCACTAGTATATTTTAGCCCAATTGGTAGGTTTAAATCATTGTTTGATCAAAAAATGAAACCAAATTATTCCTTTGTTATAAAACTTAGGAACAACATTTAAAGACTCTCTCATAAATTGTAAGCAAATTTGTGAGGAGTGCAGGTATTGAAAGATACAGTAGTGTTACTGATGCATTGTGTTATACGGGCAGATCTGAGCTCATCTAATTCTGTTTTGCTAAATTAGTTAACTAACATAACATTATTTCTAGCATTATGATCCTCTTTTTGAACTGATTTTAAGGTGGTGATCTGAGTAACGCCATTACATACTAAATGTCTTATTACTAGCAGATAAAGCACAGTTATGCTACACTAACACTATATAAATGTTAAGACTATATAAATGAGATATAGAATGGCAATTTATGCATAATATTAGCTTTAAGGATACGCATTACCTCAAGTAAAATAATGTGCTTTAGGTAATGTCAAAATATATATTTATTCATTAAAAATGCAGTCTCCGTTAACTGGTATACACAATTTAAAGCAGCAATCCCCCCCAAACCCATTTTTCCTCCTATTTTTTTACAGGCTGTGAGCCATGGGGATTTCCCATGGCTAACCTCACTATTTTCAGCTCTTGGTACACACCGGTTCCCGAGATATTTACCAGTGAAGTTACCTGGTGTAAATCTCTCTCAAGGTCTATTAAAATATCCAATAGGATGCCGCAAGAGCATCGATTGGAGCTTCCTAATGGATGACCATTTAAATCACCTTTAAAAAGAGTAATGTCGGTAACTTCACCAGTATGTACCTGGGAGCCAGTGGGTACCCAGGGGTTAAAATAGTGCGGTTCAACTCAGGCGGACCACCCAGTTCCAATCCTGTAAAAAGAAAGAGTGGTTAGGAAGGGGAGATCGCTGCTTTAGCTAGCTGATTTTCAGATAAAATACCTAATATTAGCCTACCTTATCAAGGGTATTTGTCTATATCTCCAGCTTGATAAATTAAACATCATGGGGTAGATCCTCAGAAGTCCATTCAATACATAATGATACTTCATCTTCAGTTAACGTATCGTTAAGTGCTAACAAGGATCTTCTAAGCACAGTAATGATGTGTCAAATGCTGATTCCAGCCATACAAAGCCCTGGCATTACTAGAATGGACCTTTGTGCTAATGATATGCAAAGAGGTGTTCCCTCTAACACGTATCCACAGAGCCCCGTTACAGTAATGCAGGGATTTGACGTAACGTTAGTTAGGTCATAGTAAAAAGTGGTGTTACTCACATCCAGATGCTGAAATAGGTCTTATACAGGATCTGGATGAATGTTAGACTACAGTTAGATGTGATTTAACCATCATATTATTATTTACCAGGCTCTTTTCATATCCTTTCTTCTCTTTTTTTAGTTTAATTAAACAACTATTAAGGGACTTGATATAAGTAACACCATATTTGGATAAGACACGCTAAAGCAAGGCAGTGCTAACTTGACATGGCTTTAAGCAAATGCTAATGAGATAACTAATGACCAGGGTTTTTGTCTTTATTTAGCTTCCAAGATACCATTTAATCTAAGGAAACCAATGTCTGTTGCCTATTTAGGTAACGTCAAATTAGTTAGCCAGATTTAAGAAACTGAAAGACCGGTGGAAATTACAACATATCCCAAAACTATCAGTCAGACAAGGCAGACAATCATAGTTAAGCAATTAAAAAAGGTGAAATCATCAACTATTTGATTTAGAGACATAAACGTAAATTTTGAGAAGAAACAAATTAAGGAAAAGCAATCAACAAAGTAATTAATAGAAGAGCAATATGTACAAATCATAGGCAATGTACTGTATTACTATAATAATTAGAAAAACACTAACCTTATTAAATAAACTTGTAGCATCATTACCAGTTCACATTTAACGTATCAGAAAATATAATCCCTGATAGAAAAAAAGAATTTTTGTCCAATACAATTAAAATTTCAATGTTTTAACACAAGTATTTAAAATAACAGTTCTTGGTTTTGGGACAACCATTGAGTTCAATATAGAAGTCATAAATATCCTAATGGTGTCTGAGTTTCCTGTTTATGAATTGCAAAAAAAAGTTAACTTCTGATGAACTGCCAACATAACACAAGAAATTACATTTCTAGTAGAATAAATTTGTAAGAATTTTGCACTTTTGAATTGACCCCAGCTGTTGTACATTTGCTCACCTGCTAACGCTCACAAAAGACTTGATTGGTAATCTTGCAATAGGAAATTGTTGTGTACTACTGTAACTCAAAATCCTGTCACCGAATCAATGAGGGGTTTGTAGACATGGAAGGAGAGCATGTTGAGAATAGTTGCTCCTTCAATCAGATTTCAGACTTTATGATTAATCCCACACCTCTTGGTTATGAGTACCAATCATTAATGTCATTAAGCTTCTTGTTTCTTAATTACATTCTTATACAGAGAGGTTGGTGTAGCAATGAAATAATCCAGAGAAGCTCACAATCAATCTGATTGGGTCCAACCTTGCTGTTGTCATGGAAAATGACTTTGGCTTGCTTTCTTTTATTATGAATCTTGTAAAATAAAATTAAGTGAGAGCTTTTAATGAACCTTGTCAGAAGCTGCCATTATGTCAAACTGTGAATTTGGCCGATGACTTTTCAAATCAACAGATGTTGACCCCATGGTGACAATTTTGCACAGTAGTGCAACCCTAATCAGATTCATAGCCTTAACTTTCCAAAGAATGACATTATCTGATTAGAAATTAAGCGGATTGTTTGAAGAAAGGTTCAGGGTTAATATCTACTTTAGACTGTATTAGCCAAAAGAATCACTTTGGGCTATTTCAATTATAACAGCTTAAGAATGTTTATGATGTTTTGGCAAAAGACATTGACTAAAAGCCCGAGGTTTTTTTTATCAAATGTTAATTTTATACTGTGCATAATTTCAAAAGTAATTTTGGTAAAAGGTGACCTTTAGCAGGTTCACAGAAAGATGTTGGTTTTTATTTCCAAGTAATTTTTTTTGTATATCTCTTACTAGGATTGAATTTAGATTACAATAAGTAATGTATTAAAACATTGCAATACATACAGTAGGAACCTATTACATTTTAGATTACAGCTGAAAGTAGCAATACAACTTATTTTCTTGAAGCAATAAAAATGCTATTGCCCACATTGTTATTACAATGAAGGAGAATGCATCCAATATCACATATTTTTCATATCATTTCACACAGTATGGACATATATTATGGTATAACATATTATAATGTATCTGTATACCATAATATATTATAACATACGCTAAATGATTGATATATGTGATAACCATATGACCTGATAGCTAATGCTTATTTGGAAAGATGACCCCTCTGAAGATTCGAGAGGGCCCCAAGGCGCTAGTCCTTGCTACTGCTATCACCACTTGATATTGGTATTTCTGCATTTATATATTTTTGGATGCTACAGTACAATATTGCTATTTTTTATTCCTCATTATGATTTTAAATAGAGTACAGTAGTTATGTATTTAACTGATTTTGGAAGTGCAGGGATAATCTTTCCAGATATATATGTTCCTGGTTTACTAAGGTGGTAAACCACTAGCCCACGATCACCCAGACAATGTATACTACTGTCCAGAACTTTTCATAGTAACTACTGTATGATAGCTAATGCCATGAGTAATATTTGCATTAGCTTTTTGTGAACTATAGCTTCCAAACATAACTATATAACATCAGAATTGATTTGGCTCACAGTCATTATCAGAGCACGCAAACGGCTTCAAACTCCAGCTCTGTGGCACTGCTATTGCAAATGGGAATTGTAAACCATAGTGTATTATTCTTATCTTGTTCCATATCAGTGTAGATGGAGCACACGTAAAAACTGTGCAGAATATTTTTTAATTCATAATTACATTTGTATAATTAGAATGAGGGAGAGTAAAAATGGTGCACAGCAAACAAGAATCACTGCCAGACTGTGCTCCACAAGTAAAAAATGATTTATTCGGCCGATGCCATGGAGTAAAAAAAGGACACGGTTCTTCTGACGCGTTTTGCACCTGTCAAGGCACTTTGACAACGTGATACTTGTTTGCTGTGCACCTCTTCTATTTTCCCTCATTCTACTTCTGCCATATGCGGGGAGCACGCCTGTGGATTTCCTGGTGGCTTCAACTATGTGACATTCATTTTAACTCATGAATGTGTTATCATTCATTTTCTTCAGTAGATAGACTTTTTTTGTGAATTTGGATCCGCAGCAGATCGCTCTGTTCCTTTGGTCCGTGGATTTCAGCGGATCAATGTCAAAAAGGGCGATTTGCGTTTTGCTGATTTTTATTATTATTACCAATACACTGCGCGGATTCTGCAACCCGTGGATGGATTTGTAGAATCCAACAGATTGCTGAATGAGAGAATGAGAGGCGTGGTTACTAGATTATTGGTAGTAGATGAGACAGATACGATATGCCACATCTTTAATGAATACAGTAGTGCATATTAAGTAATGGGGATATAGGTTTTATATAGAATAAGTAGTATTCATCCAGCGATGATGAAGTATTAGAATCAGTGTTAAAAGGCAAATGTTTTAATAGTAAAATTAAAAAATCATCATAGACCTAATGGAAATGAAAACAAAAAGTAACAGTACATGATACAGTAAGGTACATGGAAAGTGCACATATAATACAGTGTAACCAAATACTAATGAAAGTCCTTGCTCCCCTAAGGCTTGAACTGCTACCAAAGTAGAAGGATGCTGCTACAGTGTAGTGAATAATATCAATGTAGTTGGATACAGCACTGTTAAGTACAAAGAAGAAAGTTAAGTCATGTTGTGCCTGATTACGTTGTCACATGCGTGCTCCTAAAAAAACAGCTGATATCCTAGTAGACCCAGTGATAAGGGTTGGATGAGTATCATGAGTCCTTGGTGCTCTAATCTAATACCAGAACCAACTCACGGAGTGACAACTATAGCAGATACGTACTAAAAAAATAGTAATACTGGGTGCCAATACAAAGAGGATTACTGCCATTGAGAAGGAGTGGCTCAGTGAGTAAAGACACTGACTTGTACTGAAAGTCTGAAGCAGGGAAACCTGGTTAAATTCCTGGTGTCGGCTCCTTAGGAGAGTCACTTTATCTCTTTGTGCCTCAGGCACCAAAAACATAAATTGTAAACTCAACGGGGCAGGGATTGTGTCTGCAAAATGTCTCTGTAAAGCGCTACGTAAAACAAATAGCGCTATACAAGAACATGCTATTATTAAATACAAAATGTATATAGTAGCATACATATATCCTGAAACTAGCACTGTGTAAAGTCACTGGCCTGATGTAGCACCTAGACGGAGCCTATGGTATCTTACCAAACTAGTAGCCAGTAGAACAAGCACCGATGTGCTTACCGTCAGACAGGCCCTGCAGCTTTTTGCACGTACAGGTGCGTTTTATCAAGGAGGAATATTCAATTGTTAATTCAATACTGAATTAAATTGTCAATTCAGTAAACATTATAATGAATTTGGCTTAGGGTGCTGGCAGTATAGTAGAATAACTCAGTATGGATCCTTCCTAGCTCTTTGTAACCCTGAACACAACACACTGTCTATAAATCAGGTAACAAAAACGAAACTGTAAGGAATTTGTGCGTGACCTTTTGTGTCTACAAAATTCCATGAAGATGGCAAAATAGCATGAAAAGCTTATTTTAGTACTTTTCTTTATATGATTAAGCCCTATAGAACAGAAATCCTGGCATTCCAACTGCTTTGACGAGGTTATTATGACTTCCATTAAATAAACACCTTAGGCATACTACACAAACACAGTTGGAATTTGTACGACAAACTGATTCAGGAAATTACTCAACTAAGAATAAAATACATCATGTTAATGATTTTTATCACTGAGATTTGTTCCAAACAGAAATTAGCTGACAATATTAACTGAAATGGCCATCACTGCTGTTGAGGAGTAAACCACATCAACTTTGAGACTGTTTGGCTTCTGCAAAAAATGACCTGTCCCTGCAATGTCTGCTGCTAGCTTTGTGCTTACAATGAAACAAGTAAAATTACCAAATAATTGTACTGTTCATCTTACGCTTTCTGAAAATCCCTGTATTATACTCCAATATCTAATTTTAAATGCCACACAGGCATACGAATACATGATATGTAAAACCCCATGAAGAAACAGTACTGACAAATGTTTGCTCTTCCAATGTTAACACATGAATCAATGTTGGGAATTGTCCTTGTACTTTTAGTACAACAGACCTACTTGTTTAATGATATCAATAAGTCATATAAACATATGCTGGATCTAACATAACAATGTTAAAGGTGCTGGTCTGTATACATTGATGAAGGAGACCACTCTGAAGCGTTCTTTAGCAAAAAATATCAATTCCTTTTTTGGGTGAGTGCCACAATGTAGCAGAGGACCACAAATGGACCTCAGCATATTCAGAATAGGCTATTCTAACTACCTTTATGCATTTCAATATGGCTAAAATGACAGTAGGCTGGTGGCAACTCTTTTTGAACTCTGTACACTAAAAAAATAAGGTTTGTTTTAAAATTAACACCACCCGTGGGCTCTAGTTGGACTTTTACCTATTAAAATATACATAAAAAAATTCTGCATAAACTAGATTGCACATTTCAAAATATTTATGACACCAGCACTCCTTATTAAGCCATGATAAATAAGGTGATTGGCGCAATGGGGAAAACAATTGGTGAACACAAACAAATGGTAAGCAACCGACCCAAGAGGGGCCAATAGACCAGTAGGTCCCCAAATAACAGCACTCAGTCACACTATATAGTAAGATACTAACGGTATGAGCCAAACATAAAAGGTAGAGCTCGGAACACCTAATAGCAGTAATGATATGATGTAGGTAATATAAAAACACTTTTATTAATGACATAACGTTAAAATAAAGGGTGTTAAAAAACTCCCCAGAGCAAATAATAGGTAGCAAAAATAGAACTGCAATACAGTCTCAGGTGACTGTGGCCCACAGTGGGGTATGATAAAGGCTGGTTAGCCTGACAAAAATAGGCAGATGAGCCTACTAGGAGGATGAGAGCTCCTAAGCACGCTCCCCCCCTCCCACAACCACTCTACAATAAATACTATATTACAGATATATCCATGCTCAGAATAAGTGTGCAGCAAGCAAAAGCAACCATGAGTCACTGCAGATAGGTGATAGATGGATAGTAATGAATGAACAGTATGCTTGTGTATATGTCAATAAGCAGTAGAACAGCTGTAGGTGGTAGAACAATAAAAAAACAACTTGAGTACAGAGAGCTGAGGGTAACACTCCCCCTCCCTCCCTTAGCCACATATGATTATAAAGGTGAATACCCTCTTATAGGAGATATCCTATATCTGGACACAATAATAGGAACAGTAATTGTCGCTGTGTAATTGTATGAGGGCAGTACTCAAAATGGTCATCTAATACCAGCTGAACATATACCTCATGTGTATAAAGTCAACCAAGAAGTCACTACAGCTGCTAATATACTTGCAGTACTGATGTATGGGTGAATACAAGGTCACAACAGTTCTTAGTCACATTGCAGTGTGGTAGTAGGCTTTGGACATCATATGGTCAGCACTTCCAATAGCACTAGATAGCCCCTGGGGAGTATATAGCAGCGATCCCGACGGCCATTTCGCAGTGACTCATGGTTGCTTTCACTTTCTGCACACTTAGTCTGAGCATGGATATATCAGTAATATAGTCTATATTGTTGAGTGGTTGTGGGAGGGGGGGGAGCTTGCTTAGGAGCTCTCATCCTCCTAGTAGGCTCATCTGCCTATTTTTGTCAGGCTAACCAGCCTTTATCATACCCCACTGTGGGCCTCAGTCACCTGAGACTGTATTGAAGTTTCTATTTTTGCTACCTATTTTTTGCTCTGGGGAGTTTTTTAACACCCTTTATTTTAACTTTATATCATTAATAAAAGTTTTTTTATATTACCTACATCATATCATTACTGCTATTAGGTGTTCCGAGCTCTACCTTTCATGTTTGGTTCATACGTCAGTATCTTACTATATAGTGTGACTGAGTGCTGTTATGTAGGGGACCTACTGGCCTATTGACTCCTCTTGGGTCGGTTGTTTACCAGTTTTTCAAATTGTGTTCATAGATTGCACATTTAACACACTCAGCAAAAACTGTTAACGCCATTGACTTAAATAACAATATTAACATATTTGTTGCTGAATTGTTTTAAAACAGATTGCTTAAAATGTACAGTAGGTTAATAACCTAATCACTAAATGGACACAACTACATAAAGCACACAAGTATTTACAGAATGTATATAACTTGCATACTGAACTAGTCAGATGTTATAAATGGACACAAATATCACAAAACATATATCTCACTATATTGATTGAGTTCATGTGCTTGACCCTTAGCCCAATATCCCATTTGAAATGTCTCATGAGAAAACAAAACTATTTGTTTTACAGTCTCCATATGTCAACCAGTAATTTACTTGAATAGATTTATTTGAAAAATACTTAGATGCTCGATTAGCCAAGCGCATATGTGAAACATGTGAGGTGCAGCTACGCATACTCCTTCCAAATGGTCACATTATTGTTTTGTCACAAAACAAGGAAATATTTTCCAACAGATATGGGTGATTTGCAGAGTTCATGACTTGCATGTTACAAAGCAACACCATCTATCCCTTGTGGCTTAAAAGTGTCAACATGTCAAGTAAACATCCAGTAATGTGTAACTTCATTTCTAGACAATCTATCCCATCTGTTAAAAGGGCACATTCTTGGCTTTGAAAACTCACAAGCCCAGAGGAGACAGTTCCAGATTCCAGGAGACCACTATACCAGAATTCACAGCTCATCAATAACTTCAATATAAAATACTATTTATATATTAAATATCTTGCCAGTTATTCTACAACCATGTGGAACACATAGAACTTTTATTTTCAAAGGTATTAACATTTGAAATAACAATGGGAATGCATTACTCTGCTATTCTTCCTTCCCAATACAAGGGAATGTGACTGAAAGTCAATAAAACAGACTAGAGCTTACACTTGTTAGCTCTTAAGCATAACTCTAAAACTTATTCTGCGGATTGTTTAGGCCAAATCCGTTCCCCCCACAAAAATCTGTCTGCGGATTGGGAACAAAAAAAGGCGAGCAGATTAATTAAAATCTGTTTCCCTCTTTGAATGAATTCCTTTTCTCTCCCTCTCTCTCCCTCTCTCTCCTTCTCCCTCCCTATCCCTCTTCCAATTAATATGAGTTTGGATTTCAGATTTAGCAAAACCCAGAAATTATGAGTTGGCCTTTTTGAGAATGGTCCGCGGAAATCCATGGACCAAAGAAACCATTCGCTCTGAGGCAGAACCAAATCCACAACCCCCCATCTACAGTAACATTGCATTATATGTCTTAGTATTACACATAAAGCTGATGTCAGAATACAATTACAGTTTGTGTTTTACCTCCTCCATCTCTACTGCTCTCTATCTCTCACCTAAAAATCCTTTTCTCTTTTCTGTGGACCTCCCTCACACTCAGTATACTCCAAGTAGCTTCTCACGACAACTTGAAATCTGAAAACACACCTTTTGAACTAAGCATTTTAATACTCTGGAGTCATGACCAACTTCTCCTTACACCTAAAAAGGCACTTACCAACCAATGTGGTCTAGCACTGCCATTCACTGCACTTATTCCTACCTCTACTGTTCTGTAGTTTTTCTAACATGCCCACTTAGATCATATTGCATCGCCACTAGAGATGTGCAAAGAGTTTGCACAAATTCGTTAACATACTGTAGCAAAACAAAGCATGATTTACAGTTCCTTTTGCTAATACATTTTTTGGTGAAAACAAATTTGCAGATTTTGCCAAATGAACTTGGCAAAAAAAACAAAAATGGACAAAAACTGTATAATTTGTGAGTGGCAAAAATGTTCTGGTGAATTTGACAAAACAAAATTGGGGGAACAATGCAAATATTTAGCAAAACTACAAAACTTTCAAAACATTTGTGAACCAAAAAATGACATCCAAAAGCAAGTTTGTTTATGATATTCTCAGAGCAGTGTTTAGGTTTTTTTATTTCGTAAATGTCTAACATTTATAGTAATTCCATTAATTGCCAATGGAATATGGCTATTACACTATTAAAGGAGCCATCAATGTTATACCATTAGTGTTGTAAGTAAACCTACTTGTGCACCACCCTATCTCCCCATACCCTTCTCTTTTATTATTGATGTACCCCATCTCAAATCCCATGTTTTTTTCTGTACCCCCAAAAAAGTAAACAAATAAAAAATGAATGGTAAAAAAAATAAGAGCCATTCTACAAATGCCGCCCTCAACCAAAGGGATTTCATTACACAGTTAATTTTGTGGTTATCATGTTGTCTTGGTAAAGACATACAAAGCATTTTTCATGGATAAGGAAGTCATTAAAAATAAGGGAGAGTGCTTCTTATTGAAGAAAAGTGACAGATCCATAAAAGCCATGAAGGCAAATACAACAAGAAAATGAAAATGATGTGTGGCATGTGTACAAGAAATTTCTAAAGATTAGAACCTAATATTAATGACATAACGAGATAAAGTAGATTTTCTGTAATGTAATTAATTAGTTGACATTGATTTGTAATTATCAATAATTAGTTGATGTCTGACTTGCATTTATTTATACAGTGATTTCAAGTTAACTCCGCGAAATCTTCCAGTGTTCACCAGCAGCAGGAACACTTCATATATACATTCCTTACAGCAGCAATTCCCCCATAACAGTTTTTTTTAGAAATCCTACTTAAACAAGGAGGTAGTGAGAATTCCGTGGAACTGATCTGTGGTCCTTGGATGTCCAGGGAGTCTTCAGATCCCAAAATATTTGTATTTTTTTGTGTGCAAATATGAATGCCAGGACTACAAACATAGCTGTGGGGTCTCTAACAGATGAAGTCATGGCTTTGTTATGGCCCTGACCCTGTGGCTATTTTGAGTCTGCCAGTTTGCCCAAGGAGACCCCAGACATCTGTGGGACCATTGATAAGCTCTGGGGGATCCTCCAATTTCAGTAGGCTAAACAAAATCAGACGGAACTGCTGATTTAAATTATGTATTAAATAAGAAGTATGGCACTAATTTAAAGTACATCATTTCAAATTCTTACAATATTTTGGTTAGATGGACAGAGTTTATTTCTGGTTCCTTCAGTAAATGATAGTGTTTGAGTTTCACAAATTGGTGCCCCGACCAAATAGAATTAGTCACTTCCAATTTATCAATGTATTACTATTATGTAGATGGGAATGGAGTAGCAATATCAGTCTGTTCAAATATATACTGTATATTACTATAGAATGGAAAGTTATTACCTCTCGTGTTGTTTGGATTTTATTGTATGGCTTTATTTATATAGCGCCAAAAGTGTACTCAGTGCTTCACACAGAATACAGTACAGGGAATTAAAATAATACATTAAGTGCAGCAAAATTAGACAATAGGAAAGGAAATCCCTGCCCCGAAGAGCTTACAATCTAAGAGGTATGATTGGGGAATTTACAGAGACAGCAGGTGAGGGAATAAGTGCTATAGATGGAAGTACTTGGTCACAATTGGTGGTAGGAGTGGCTGAGTGTGGGACAGTAACCATGAGTGCAGGCTGTTGGGATGCTTAACTTGTGGGATGAGTTTTAAGGTTAGTCAGTATTAAATCAGAAGGGTAACACCATTTACATGGGGAAGAGATGGCAGGGAGGCATGGGTGAGATAAGGTGTGTATGTCTTTGTTCAGGCTTAGGGGAGATCACCAGCAGCAGGAAGGAGTAGATAGAGGGTGTGAATAGAGTATTTGTGTGGGTGTTTTTTATTGAGGGGTAAAGAAGTTGTTGGGAGAGAGGTGTATAAATAAAGGTGCAGTGGGGAGTGGAGAAGTTGTAGAGAACAGAAACGCTCACAAAGGAGTGAGGAAACAGGAAACAGACAAAGCAATACGGAAGGCATTGTGAGATTAAGGAGGAGAGACTTCCCAGGTATTGGAGGATAGGAACAAGAATCCAAAGAATCACAGCTTTTAGAAAGGCAAGTTCTCACAGCTGCAGAGTCCAGATCTTCCTCTAATCTTCACCTCCAATTTCAACTCCAGAATTAAATCCAGACACTTACAATGTTACACGCCAAGAGAGACTGCCTTATATAGTTAAACACATTCACTTGACTAACAATTAAGGGAGGGGTCTGTCTATTCAGCTCATACAAGTAAGATTTTAATTTGATTAAAGTTATTTGTGATTTTTATATTGTATTGTATTGTATTGTATGTCTTTATTTATATAGCGCCATTAATGTACATAGCGCTTCACAGTAGTAATACATGTGGTAATCGAATAAATAACAGATAATATAAATAACAGATCATGGGAATAAGTGCTTTAGACAAACATAACATTAAGGAAGAGGAGTCCCTGCCCCGAGGAGCTTACAATCTAATTGGTAGGTAGGGAGAACGTACAGAGACAGTAGGAGGGAGTTCTGGTAAGTGCGTCTGCAGGGGGCCAAGCTTTATGTATCATGTGTTCAGAATGTTCACAGTGCTATTCGTATGCTTCTTTAAGCAAGTGGGTCTTAAGGTGGGTCTTAAAGGTGGATAGAGAGGGTGCTAGTCGGGTACTGAGGGGAAAGGCATTCCAGAGGTGTGGGGCAGTCAGTGAAAAAGGTTTAAGGCGGGAGAGGGCTTTAGATAAAAAGGTGGTAGAAAGAAGACATCCTTGAGCAGAACGCAAGAGTCGGGATGGTGCATAGCGAGAAATTAGGGCTGAGATGTAAGGAGGGGCAGAAGTGAGTAAAGCTTTAAAAGTGAGGAGAAGAATGGAGTGTGAGATGCGGGATTTGATTGGAAGCCAGGAGAGGGATTTCAGGAGGGGAGATGCTGAGACAGATCTAGGAAAGAGTAGAGTGATTCTGGCAGCAGCATTTAGGATAGATTGTAGGGGAGACAGGTGAGAGGCAGGAAGGCCGGACAGCAGGAGGTTACAGTAATCAAGACGGGAGAGAATGAGGGCCTGAGTCAGAGTTTTAGCAGTCGAGCAACAGAGGAAAGGGCGTATCTTAGTTATATTGCGGAGGAAAAAGCGACAAGTTTTAGAAATGTTTTGAATGTGAGGGGCGAATGTGAGAGAGGAGTCGAGTGTGACCCCTAGGCAGCGTGCTTGGGCTACTGGGTGGATGATCGTAGTTCCAACAGTAATGTGGAAGGAGGTAGTAGGGCCAGGTTTGGGAGGAAGTATGAGGAGCTCTGTTTTAGCCATGTTGAGTTTAAGGCGACGGAGGGCCATCCAGGATGATATAGCAGAGAGACATTCAGAAACTTTGGTCTGTATAGCAGGTGTAAGGTCAGGTGTTGAAAAGTATATTTGTGTGTCGTCAGCATAGAGGTGATATTTAAACCCAAAAGATGTTATTAGGTCACCTAGAGAGAGAGTGTACAGAGAAAAGAGAACAGGTCCCAGGACAGAGCCCTGGGGTACCCCCACAGAGAGATCAATAGAGGAGGAGGAGGTGTTAGCAGAAGAGACACTGAAAGTACGATGGGAGAGGTAGGATGAGATCCAGGATAGAGCTTTGTTCCGAATACCAAGAGTATGGAGAATGTGAAGGAGAAGAGGGTGGTCCACGGTGTCAAATGCTGCAGAGAGGTCGAGTAATATGAGCAGAGTGTAATGACCTCTGTCTTTGGCAGCATGGAGGTCGTCAGTTATTTTAGTGAGGGCTGTTTCCGTGGAGTGAGCAGTGCGGAAGCCAGATTGTAGAGGGTCTAGGAGAGAATAGGTGTTGAGAAAATGGAGCAAGCGAGAGAATACAAGACGTTCAAGGAGTTTAGAGGCAAAAGGCAGGAGGGAGACAGGTCGATAGTTAGAAAGACAGCTAGGGTCAAGCTTGGTGTTTTTGAGTAATGGTATGACTGTTGCATGTTTGAAGGAGGATGGAAAGGTTCCAGAGCAGAGGGAGGAGTTAAAAATGTGTGTGAGTGTAGGGATTATAGTAGGAGCAAGAGGTTTAGGAGATGGGAGGGAATGGGGTCAAGAGGGCAAGTGGTAGAGGGAGAAGTGGCGATCAACAGCGACACATCCTCCTCTGAGACAGTGGAAAAAGAGTCAAGGAAGGAAGGAGGAGAGGTAGGAAGAGGTGTAGGATGGGAAGAAGAAACAGAGGGGATGTTTTTAATGTACTAACTAAATTTTACATTGACAAGCTTTTGTGAGCATGCCAATGAAGCCTGATGAAATAGGAACGTTTACTTTGTTAATCCATAAAAAAAATATCACAAACACCAGAAGTGTTCCTTTCCTTCCTTAATACTATTATGTAGAAAATGACGATTAACACACATTGTCACAACGTGACACTTATATACCTGACTGTGTCCCTCAGCAACTCATAGCTATAACACTTTCCCCTCATTCCTTGCAGGCTTAAGAAAGGATTTAGGAGGTGTCTCAGGTAATCCTGGATTCCCTGGTAAAAAAAAAAAAACATTATGTTCGTAACTTAAAACTGATAGGCAGTCAAGTTTCTAGCAGTTTTATACATGTACTGTATAATCCATGTTCACATTTACACCTAAACTATTTCACTGAGACCAAGCAGCTCGATTACAAATTGCAGTATTATTTGTACAGATGTTATTGTGGCTTTCAAAAAAGGCTTTAGTGGCGAGGTAGGAACAGTGTACCCACCATACCTTTTATAGTATTTGTCAAGTAACAAGCTGCTACCAACAATAAATGTCAGAGACAGAGTAAAATATACATGTTTATGAGGCATCTAAAGTGCTTACACAAAGAGATTGATTACGCTAGGCCAACTAAAACAAAGGAGTACATTTTTTTCAGTGTGTTAGTTAAACTGGGTTAAAGGTGCAAATCTAAAACTGCTATTTATTCACATTTCCCAAAGCAGTTCTGTTTCTCAGTGTGGATTTATGATATTTTTCATTTTCTAGCTTGGGTTTATTGATTTAAAATGTCTTCTATGAAAACAGCCTCAATCTGTCTTGTCTTGAGTCATTAATAGCAGGTCAGCTGTAGACAGCAAAAGCTTTTCATTACCTGCTGCTACAGTTTACTAAAGTGGTGAAAAAACCTATTTATTTATATACAAGAGTACATTTATATTGTGAAGGAACAGCTATTGTGTCACGAGTTATTGCATTGCATTAGATAGTTTGACTAAGTATATGTACTGTATCTTAACCATTCCGCTGGCAGAGAAGCCAGCAATGTATAATTGCCGGCCCTTCTGGCTGTAAAAAAATTAAACTGCCGGCATCGGTCATGAAGAAAATAATATTCACAATAACCAGTATTCCTAATGTAAAACAATCATTCCCTACTTTTCTGTACTGCTGTTGAGGTCTGTGTGCATTTTTGCATAATGCTTACAGTATTTGCAGAGATGATTGCATGTGTAAAAATTGGAATCACAAGCAAATGTTTTACTGTTTTGCAGGGGGAGAGGGGGAGGAGAGAGAGGGGGAGAGCAGGGTTGGGGGAGAGAGTGGAGGAGAGAAGGGGGGAAGAGAGAGAGCGAAGAGAAGAGAGAGATTTTCCTAGCATCCCAAGTGCTATATATCTCCTCAAACAACACATGAAGAGACTCTCATAAAACTGGTGCATAAAAAGAGGCACATCAGGGATATTAGGGAGAAGGAGCAGCTCAGCGAGTAAAGACACTGACTGGCACAGTTTGAAGCAGGGGAGCCTGGTTCAATTCCCGGTGTCTGCTCCTTGTGACCTTGGGCAAGTCACTTTAATTTCCTGTGCCTCAGGCACCAAGAAATAGATTGTAAGCTCCACGGGGCAGGACCTGTGCCTTCAAAATGTCTCTGTAAAGCGCTACGTAAAACTAGCAGCGCAAGAACATGCTATTATTATATACTGTATGCTAATACAGGGGTGTGCAAATTATTGGAATTGCGCCCCCCCTGCCTTCTCCCCCACGTGCTCGCTCACCTCTTGTGCCGGTGTCAAATGACGCTTAATTTGATGCCACGGTCATGTGACGTTACATGGCATAATTTGACGCTGTGTTGTCATGGCGACGCGTCACAGCAGCCTTCTGAATCAAGGTAAGTTGAGTTGCAGAGGCCTCATGCGGTCCCCCGGCATTTAATTTAAATTCCTTGGGGAAGAGCATGGGACCTCTGCAACCGCCCCCCAGTTTGCGCACCGCTGTGCTAATAGGATAGGCAAATTACTCCTATTAGCATATATCCCATGTATCTCAGTTGTGCTCAATTTTAGGTACAGGTTTCTCTCCACATGTTATTTGATAGTGGGTTTGAGGGGATTCTATTAAAATAAGCCTTCTGTTTATCTCCCCTTTGTAATGTAAAAATGTGTATCTCATTGAAGTACAGTTTCCTTGTACTAAATTATCTGCATTGTTTTCCTAAAATTTTATTCATACTAAGCATACCTTTTATTTTTGCTCTGTCCTCTGACTAGCAAGAAGTTCTCTTTCAGCAGTCATTGTTCTTACATTTTTGTAGCCAGGTCCCCCTTGCCATACTGACCCCCCTCCTTCCGCTGCGCAGGGCCGCCGAGGACGAGGGAGTGAGGGGTACTGGTGCGCGAGCCGCGCGTTACCTAGAGTCGTGGCCGGTTGCCGGGGACGCGATCGGGCCGTTGTTAAGGCCGCGGTCGCGTTGCTGCGGTCCCGTGGTTCACGGAGCACGGCGCCGCCATTAAAAAGTGTGTTGCGCATGCGCAAGAGCTAGGAGCGACGGGAGGACTCCAGGGAGTTCGCGCATGCACAGTGGAGAGCCAGTAAAGCCCGCGAAGCCCTAGCCAATGAAAGGAGGGCTCTGTAAGGGGACTTCAAGTCCCATGAGCCTCTGGAGCAGCCCCATGACACCAGGGAGCCAATAGGGCTGCAGGAGCTCTCTGCTTGCAACAAAGTTATACATTTCGCGGGCTGAAGCACGTTCAGTTGGTGACCGGAACAGCTAGGGGAAGGAGGTAGGGTGCAGGAGTCAGTGACTCTCTGCACTAGGCCAGCAATTCCCCTAGGCCCCAGATAGCCCTGAGTCACCCTAGTTGAGTGTTGTAGGGACAGGCCCTAGGTTAGGGACCCTGCACCATTAGCTATTCGCTAGTTAGGGATCCAGCGGACGCTGTGTTTCCCGCCACGAGGCTTGGGCTCAAGCCCTAGCCTTTAAGAGAGCTGGACTATCTTCAAGGAGGCCAAGCAAGCCGGGACTGCGGTCTGCTGGCAGCAGACAGATCCTTGCCAAGGTATAGATGATGCGGAGCTGCGGTGATATTATCCACGCCGGAATTCACCCCACGCGTAGGAGGATATCCCGGCGGATCCAATCCCAGTGGTATAGCAGCACCCGTGGCTGGAGCCAGGGCAGGTACCGTTATAAAGTGCACTGACAAGGCCTATCCTCAGACATAGTGACTGCGCAGTCACACACGTACATGTATATGACTTGGTAGTGTGAGACAGTGGGATTACTAGACACGGGGTGGGATCATTCCGTGGGAAGGGCGCATAAGGTGTTGGCATCTGCCGTGACGCATAAGGTGTTGGCGTCCGCCGTGACGCATAAGGTGTTGGCGTCCGCCGTGACGCATAAGGTGTTGGCGTCCGCCGTGACGCATAAGGTGTTGGCGTCCGCCGTGACGCATAACGTGTTGGCGTCTGCCGAGACGCATAAAGTGTTAGCATCCTGCGAGATGCAATAGTTAATGTACTCTCTAGAGAGGGGCACCAGTTGATACTATATGTGTATGTATGTTCCTGTGTTCACTAGTAAAATCACTGATTGGTTACACACGTTGTGCTGGTTAATTATATGTGTCCTGCGAGGACCAATTCTTGCTTTGCTAGGAACCATTGCAGGTGGAGGCGCTGCACCAAGTACCAGAGTACTACTAGTCTTAAGATATAAGTCCCCAGGTTTCCCGTGGTGGAAGCTCAGCCCTCCTGTGAGCCAACAGGTAACGCACCACACCCTGGTAACATTGTATGTCCTTAGCACCCACACTATAATCCGCGATTGGGTGGGGGAATACCCGTTACATTTGGAGGCGCTGCTGAGATCCTTTACCTGGGGTGCCCTGTTCCAAATTTTGTTTCCAACTTTGTCCGTTTTAAGCCGCCATCATGTCCGTGCCGTCACAACAGGACGTCCATGCCTGGGCCTTAGTGCACCAAGTATCCCCAAGACGCGCGCTTGCAGTGACGGGAGTAGCAATTGAAACGGACTTATCCGCAGTGCGCACGCAAGTAAGAAATTGCCCGGGGTTGGCCACCGCCCAGGTGATAGACTATAAATTGGATGCTGACGGCCGGGGGGTCACCTATCTCCTGGTCACCATGAGTGACATAGGTTTGGAGACGGTCCCCCATGTATTAAACCTACCCGAGCCCTCCTCAGAGGATTGCCGCATGATCTACCCTGACACCCAGGCTCCCGAAGAAGTGTCCACCAGTACTGGACTACACCCGAGCCAACGAGTGACCAGTACGCCTCACAGGGTAGACCCCCCTAAGGTCTCTTTCACCCCAAGCGGGTTAGGAGGTGTCGCCAGCTGGGCAAGGAGCCCATCCACCCCACCTACCCCTGATAGACGGCCTGGCGGGGCCCCAACTATGCCTAGCGTAGGAACTGGGACCGGTAGTCAGACCTTTAGTGGAAATCTTTCCGTGAACACGATAGCCTCCCAACTAGTAGAAGCTGTAACCATTTCGACCCAAGCACAGAACTACCGGAAACTCAAGGCCTTTTCTGGGATTCTGCCGACGCCTGCGGGAGAAGAAGGGATTGAGGCATGGAGGGACCATACGCTTCCAGCCATAGCGGAGTGGTCGTGTTCTGAAGCCAGCAAAAGACAGAGGCTGGTCGAGTGCCTCCGAGGCCCCGCCGCTCGGCTAGTGCGGGCGCACCAAAGCGTGGAAGGAGAAGTTACGGCCCAGGAACTAGTGGAAATGCTAATTAAATGCTTTGCCCGAAAAGACGATGAGGATGAACTACTGGCTCAGTTCAAAGCCCTTCGACAACGGGAAGGACAAGATTTATCTGCCTTCGTGTGCGATCTACAGCTGTCCCTGTGCACCCTCCTAGACAAGCATATCATTTCCGCGGCCGAAGCGGACCGCTACCGACTCAAACAGTTACTCAAGGGGTCGTTGCCTGATCACAACATAGCTATAATGATGCGGGCCGCACCGGTCGCGGTAGTACCCCCCAAATACGGAGAACTAATGGATTACATCAGAGAACATGAAGTGCAGCGACATTTTCATGAATCAAAGAAACCCAAAGCTACCCCCAAGAGTGACCCCGTGGTTCCCTCGACCCCAAAGGGTAAGAGATCTTCTGTCCCAGAGCAGGAAGCGATCCCCAAGCTGCCCGCCAGGGAGAGTCGTGCTCCCGAGAAGTCATCATCCACATTCAAGGATCGTTCAGAACGCCGCAACATAGTTTGCTACAACTGCGGGAAGAAGGGCCACGTCTCTTACAACTGTCCGGAGAGGGAGGACTCTCCAGAAGAAAAACCGCCCGATAGAAGAAACCCAGCCCGGTCGATGGTATGCCTAGTACAAACTGACGAGTCGGGCTGGGAAACCCCTTTGGGAGCCACCGATGTTCCTGTGGACGCCAGCTCCGGGGATGATGCCTCCACCCGGAAAGCCCTTAGTCAAGTAGGTCCCGCGGCTATCGTACGGGTGTTACTGGAAGGGATCTATGCAGCAGCCCTATTGGACACGGGATCACAAGTGACCATCATATACCGCCCGTTCTATGAAGAGCACCTCAGACACTGCCCCCTGAGAGCGGCCGACCATGTGAAAGTACGGGGATTAAGCAATGAAGACTACCCCATCGATGGGATTGTAAGGGTGGAAATAGAAATACCCCAGCTGAATACCGGCAAGAGACACCCCATGCATGTAGCGGCCCTGGTCTGTCTGGAGCCCCAAGACCAGTACAAGTACCCGATCATCTTGGGCACCAACGCTGATATAGTACAAGCGGTGATCCGAGCATATCTGAAAGAGACTAACGAGTTGCCGCTAGCCACCTCTCTCCTAGATCCGGTCCTACGAGAAGAGTGCAAACGGGTATATGCCATGGAGCGCCACGGGATCTCTACAACCGTCAACGCGGACTGACGACCATATTACCAGGGGAAGTGCAAAAGATGGCCGTCTGGTGTTGTTATCCCGAACGAGATGAGAACGACCACCGGTTCTCTCTGGAGAATACGCCTGAAGAAGAAGAGGTTCAGAGAGGGTATAGGGTACTACCTGAAGTGAGGGAGTGGACGGCTAAGATCCCTCTACGAACCCACGTGTATGTACAGAATCTCTCCATCTTTCCGATGGAATTTGATGCCGACCAGAAGTTGGGTTGCATCTATCGGTCAGCCCGGTAGAAAACACACCTCAGGTGAAGGCGGCGGCCGTGGATGAGCAATTAGGCAATCTGGACTTCAACTTCGGTGAGTCGACACTGCCCACCAAGTGGAAAGAATGGCTGACAACCCAGCTGCTTCAACGACGACATGTGTTCTCCACGAGTGAGATGGATGTGGGGTGCAGTCGCAGTGCCCAACATACCATTCGACTGAGTGATGCCACTCCATTCCGAGAACGTTCTCGTCGCATCGCCCCGCGGGATGTGGACGATATGAGGAACGCCATACAAGACATGGAAACCGCTGGGATCGTGAAGGAGTCTCGGGGGCCCTACGCATCACCCATAGTGGTGGTGCGGAAGAAGAACGGGTCAGTACGACTGTGTGTCGACTATCGAACTCTGAACAATCGTACGATACCGGATCAGTACAACCTTCCGCGCATTGAAGAGATCCTGAATGCGCTGAATGGAAGTCAATGGTTTAGCGTGCTCGACCTTCGATCCGGGTACTATCAGGTACCTATGAATGCGGAAGATCAGGAGAAAACAGCTTTCGTCTGCCCCTTGGGCTTCTACCAGTTTACACGTATGCCACAGGGTATATGTGGGGCGCCTGCTACCTTCCAACGACTGATGGAGAAGACTATCGGGGACATGAGCCCGTGGGAGTGTCTTGTATACCTGGATGACATCATTGTCTTTGGAAGAACTCTAGAAGAGCACGAAGAGCGGTTACTAAAAGTGATGGACCGTCTGGAGAACGAAGGGTTGAAATTGTCCCTAGACAAGTGCCGGTTTTGCCATACCTCAGTGACCTACGTGGGACACATCGTGTCCGCCCAAGGGATCGCCACCGACCCCGCCAAGGTAGAAGCAGTCGTGAACTGGCCTCGTCTCGAGAATGTCACGGAGCTGCGATCCTTCCTGGGTTTCTGCGGCTATTACCGTCGTTTCGTGGAAGGGTACTCTAGTAGGGCGAAACCCCTGAACAATCTGTTGAAGATATACCCCGAGGAAACTGGGAGGAAGGCTGTATCTGCTCGCCAACCGTTTGGTGATAAATGGACGTCTGAGTGTGAACAGGCCTTTTCGAAATTGAAGAAATGTCTGACTGAAGCGCCGGTGCTTGCGTATGCTGATCCCGAACAACCATACGTTCTGCATGTGGATGCCAGTCTCAATGGACTGGGCGCCGTCCTGCACCAGAAGCACCCCGAGGGCCTTCGGCCGATCACTTACATCAGTCGCAGTTTGACCCCCAGCGATCAGAGGTACCCCGTCCACAAGTTGGAGTTTCTGGCTCTCAAGTGGGCTATCACCGAGAAGCTCCACGATTACCTGTACGGTGTTACCTTCGAGGTAAGGACGGATAACAATCCCCTCACCTACGTCAATACCTCGGCCAAATTGGACGCCGCCGGACACCGCTGGCTGGCCGCCCTAAGCAACTACAGTTTCTCCATGAAGTATAAGCCGGGACCTCTGAATATAGGGGCTGACGCTCTATCCAGACGACCTGGGTTAAGTGCTATTCCAGATGATGAGGAATGGGAGGAACTCCCCGGACCCGGAGTGCGAGCTATGTGTAGCATGGCTGCCATCGTCGACGACCAAGTGGCCTTTTCAGAATTAAGAGTGGCCGACTCATTGGGATGCCGGTCGCAGGCTGTCCCAGCCGCCTACTGCTACCCAAAAGGAATGAACATCACGCATGACAAGGTGTTACGGTGGAAAGATCTGGTAGACTACCAAATACGAGACCCTGTCGTTAGTATCATCCGGCGAGCCGTTAAAAAGGAGAACCCAGCCCTTCTGAAACGCGCTCCCAATGACTTGGTAGCCTTGCTCATGCGGGAATGGGACAAATTCGAAATAGACAATTGCTTACTCTATTGGGTGGTGCATTACCACAACCACCCGGATAGGCGACAACTAGTCCTCCCTAAGAACTTACAATACCTGGTGTTGAAGTCCCTACATGATGATCATGGACAAATTGGTATAGACAAGACTTTTGGGTTGGTCAGAGATCGCTTTCTCTGGCCCAAAATGTGAGAGGCCGTTGAACGTCACTGTCGCCGCTGTACTAGGTGTATACAGCGCAAGACCCTGCCTACACGAGCCGCCCCCATGGGCCATCTAAAAAGTTCTGGTCCCATGGACCTCGTGTGTATGGACTTTCTGTGCATTGAGCCTGATAGCCGGGGAATATGCAACGTGCTGGTCATCACAGACCATTACACTCGGTATGCTCAAGCCTTCCCTACTAAAGACCAGAAAGCCATAACCGTGGCGAAGATATTATGGGAAAAGTACTATGTACATTACGGCCTTCCCAACCGCCTTCACTCTGACCAGGGACGGGATTTCGAGAGTACATTGATCAGGGAACTGCTCAAAATGCTAAAGATTGCCAAATCCCGAACGACCCCGTATCACCCTGAAAGAGATGCACTACCCGAAAGTTTTAATCGGACCTTACTAGACATGCTCGGAACACTACAGAGTGCTCAGAAATCGGAGTGGAGTCGACACGTGGAGGCCTTGGTGCATGCGTACAATTGCACCAGACATGAGTCAACTGGATTCTCCCCATACTTCCTCATGTTTGGGCGAGAGGCGAGATTGCCAGTGGATGTGCGTCTTAGAGTCTCAACGGATGGGATACATAATGCTACCCAATTCAAATATGTGCAACGACTCAAAGACAGCTTGCAGCAGGCGTACCAGTAGGCAGAGAAATCCACCGCTAAGCTAAATGCTGACAATAAGAGGCGATACGACGATAATGTCAGATATCGGGAACTTCGGCCAAGAGACGCTGTGTTGCTTCGGAACTTGGGCGTCCCAGGAAAACACAAATTGGACGATCGATGGAGAGACGGAGTGTATGAAACTGAATCCCAGATGCCTGACCTCCCAGTCTATCGCATCAAAGACACTGAAGGCCGGGTAAAGGTATGGCACCGCAATCATCTTCTCCCCATTCCACAAGTGGAAGATGAAAAGACCGAGATACTGGACACACCGCTCAACTGTGAGCCCGACTTATCAGAGCTGGGTCAAGAGACTGTCAATAATGAGACCCACTCTGAAACTCCTGAAGATCCTATGGAAGGACCCTCTCAAAGGGACTGCTCCACAGAATGGGCATCTCCCGGAGGAGCTACGGGTAAAGGGCCCCATAGGCCAACGCCTACTAAGGTGGCACCAACAGGCCAGCCTTTGGATCCACAGAGCCCGAGCTTTCTGCCTAGCAGAGACTGTCCAGAGACATTTCTCCCCTCAAGGGAAGAGGCTGAACCTCAGGACTGTGTTTATTACTCCCCCGAGGGAGTTGCAGAAGAACAGCTCCAACGGAGCCAAAGGGTCAGGTACCCTCCAACTTGGGTAACCTATGATCAAATGGGGGCACCCCATTATGAGGCTCAGCAGTGCTCTCGGAGCAAGATCCAATCTGTGATTGTGATGCTCACAGAATTGTGTAATATTGTGTAGAGTCATGCAAGTGCTAAGTTATGTTTTCAAATGCATTTTCATTATATAACTTCTGTATATAGTTACATTGAGTTGTGTCCCAAGCGAGGACGTTGGAGATTTTACCAGGGGGAGGATGTAGCCAGGTCCCCCTTGCCATACTGACCCCCCTCCTTCCGCTGCGCAGGGCCGCCGAGGACGAGGGAGTGAGGGGTACTGGTGCGTGAGCCGCGTGTTACCTAGAGTCGCGGCCGGTTGCCGGGGACGCGATCGGGCCGTTGTTAAAGCCGCGGTCGCGTTGCTGCGGTCCCGGCGGTTCACGGAGCAGGGCGCCGCCATTATAAAGTGTGTTGCGCATGCGCAAGGGCTAGGAGCGACGGGAGGACTCCAGGAAGTTCGCGCATGCGCAGTGGAGAGCCAGTAAAGCCCGCGAAGCCCTAGCCAATGAAAGGAGGGCTCTGTAAGGGGACTTCAAGTCCCATGAGCCTCTGGAGCGGCCCCATGACGCCAGGGAGCCAATAGGGCTGCAGGAGCTCTCTGCTTGCAACAAAGTTATACTTTTTGCGGGCTGAAGCACGTTCAGTTGGTGATCGGAGCAGCTAGGGGAAGGAGGTAGGGTGCAGGAGTCAGTGACTCTCTGCACTAGGCCAGCAATTCCCCTAGGCCCCAGATAGCCCAGAGTCACCCTAGTTTAGTGTTGTAGGGACAGGCCCTAGGTTAGGGACCCTGCCCCATTAGCTATTCGCTAGTTAGGGATCCAGCGGACGCTGTGTTTCCCGCCACGAGGCTTGGGCTCAAGCCCTAGCCTTTAAAAGAGCTGGACTATCTTCAAGGAGGCCAAGCAAGCCGGGACTGCGGTCTGCTGGCAGCAGACAGATCCTTGCCAAGGTATAGATGGTGCGGAGCTGCGGTGATATTATCCACGCCGGAATTCACCCCACGCGTAGGAGGATATCCCGGCGGATCCAATCCCAGTGGTATAGCAGCATCCGTGGCTGGAGCCAGGGCAGGTACCGTTATAAAGTGCACCAACAAGGCCTATCCTCAGACATAGTGACTGCGCAGTCACACACGTACATGTATATGACTTGGTAGTGTGAGACAGTGGGATTACTAGACACGGGGTGGGATCATTCCGTGGGAAGGGCGCATAAGGTGTTGGCGTCCGCCGTGACGCATAAGGTGTTGGCGTCCGCCGTGACGCATAAGGTGTTGGCGTCCGCCGTGACGCATAAGGTGTTGGCGTCCGCCGTGACGCATAAGGTGTTGGCGTCCGCCGTGACGCATAAGGTGTTGGCGTCCGCCGTGACGCATAACGTGTTGGCGTCCGCCGAGACGCATAAAATGTTAGCGTCCTGCGAGACGCAATAGTTAATGTCCCCTCTAGAGAGCGGCACCAGTTGATGTATATGTGTATGTATGTTCCTGTGTTCACTAGTAAAATCACTGATTGGTTACACAGGTTGTGCTGGTTAATTATATGTGTCCTGCGAGGACCAATTCCTGCTTTGCTAGGAACCATCGCAGGTGGAGGCGCTGCACCAAGTACCAGAGTACTACTAGTCTTAAGATATAAGTCCCCAGGTTTCCCGTGGCGGAAGCTCAGCCCTCCTGTGAGCCAACAGGTAACGCACCACACCCTGGTAACATTGTATGTCCTTAGCACCCACACTATAATCCGCGATTGGGTGGGGGAATACCCGTTACATTTGTATTTTTTGTTATTGTGTACATAGTATGGAGAAACATGTAGCCATGCCTGATCTGGCTACCAGTCTTCCCTCCCTGAGATGTAAGCCCTGGTAAAACTAGGCAGTGTCAGGAATAATTATGGGTTTTCCCCACACAGGCAGCTTCCTTGAGTAACAGGGGAGGAGGTGGGATTAGGTCTGTATTCTGCCCAATCCTGGGTTCAGACCTCCTACCTTTCCCCTACTGTACTTAAGGAGTTGCCCCGCCCAAATATAATAGGCTCTACTGTTGAGACAGGTGTCACACAGGGTTGCCTGAGACTGGCCTTCCCTGTTACTCTACCCCTTGGGGGAGAGTAAGTGACAACCTTTCCCCTGTCACTGCTAGAGTGGCAGGGAAGAGTAAGGACTGCTGTAGGGGTCCCTTGACCCATAGCGAAGGTCCAGGTACCATACAGACGTTGGTGACCTACAGTGAACTGCATTGGGCAGAGGCCCATTTTTAACTGTGTGAGTAGAGGACAATAAATCCGTTCCAGTTGAATATACCTCCGGCCTAGAGTGTAATCTATCTGGGGGAAGATGTAACCGTTTCTACCATAGGATATTGACTCCATACATCTGGAGCCTACGGCAGATGGAGGCGCTGTGTACCCAGAGATAAGCAACTATAATGTGCTCCAGAAACCAGTCATGTTCTCCCCAACAACATCGTCGGAGGCTCAGATCTTCTGTGAGCCAGCAAGTATGCACCAACCTACACTGTGTAATGGCAACATCTTCCAGAGGGTGGGGGAAGCACCGTTACAAACATGTTAAACCAGGGATCCTGGGTGTGTTTATTATCTGAACCGGGTAATTAAAATAAATTAAAAAAGCATCATTGGTGGACAATGCTGTGGCTTTCTACTATGAGACAATAGTGGCCATGTTTGTAATCCACCTACATCTTTGTAGTTTTTATTGTGTTAAAACAAACATGAAAAACCACCACACCCATTGATTCACTTAAGATTTTTTTAAAAAGCAGCCGGGATTCCTGCTTTAACATTGTTAAGCCAAAATGCCACCATGTTAACCCTTTCAATACCAGAGGGTCCTGCCACATTCATGGCCACAGCCCTTCTGCCCTGATGGATCATGTGACCGCTCTTTGGAGCAATTACGTGATCGCTTCTGTGTTCCGGTAACTTGACTAGAAGTGAAGGGGGAGGGTCCGCCTCAGCAATGTAGACTGCGACCGCTCATCGCAGACAGCCCCTATAAAATTAGCAAATGGCCATGACGTATAGGGTTGGCACTTTTCATGATGTAAACTGTATGTTATTAGGACACTGAAGGGGTTAACATATATACATTCATTTTGCAGAAAAGTTTATTTCCATTAAAATGTGTGTATACTACTCAACTCTAGAAATATACTGTGTTAAAATATATAACAGATTCTTCGATATCCTCATAGAACAATTGTAAACATATTACTGTACCTGAATAATTTTTTTCCCAACATAACCCATTGTACCCAGTGCTTGATCTTCTGGCCCTGCATTTAAAGCCCCGATGACTGCATCATTCTTCCAGAGATGATGCCTATGTCTCATAACTGCTGAGGGATGAATTCCATATACATACGGCAGATGATCCATTGGATCATAAGACGTGAACCTGCCAACCATACTTCTACATTGGCCACATGCTCTGCATGTTTACTAGCAGCTATATTTTGCTTTTCATGTTGTAAACCAACAACTCTCATTTGACATTGTTGCACTGGAGTGACTGCTTGTATATTTGAGACTGTTTGTTTCCTGACTTCATCCTCGAAATGCTGTATATAGCTGTTAAGATGTTCTTTAAAAGAAAAGTTTATAGATTTCACTAAGAAGATCTGATGGTACATTTAAATGCATTTGAATATTGTTACCCCTATTTAATTTTGTACCATATGTTATACCAATGCTTCAAGTGGTGACACAAATGCATTCTGACAACACAATTAATTCTTTATGTAGAATAAATATAATTACATTGACAAATGGTTGGTATTGTGAAGTTTGGCCAGGCTATCTCACCGTAATAATTTAGTGTGGATCATCATCCCAGGTCCCTAGACAATCATCTACTGTACTCATGCATACAATATATTGTCTGTTACTTTACAGGTGCATCTCCATGTATTAAGATATTCTGTAATAAGAAATACCACAGAATAAACCAAGCTATTTTTTAAATCAGTATATTTGGACAAGGTATGTTTACCTGTATTAGCTTTTTAAAATTGCGTTTCATTCCTGGCGTGCTGATTGTGAACTAACATGGCACAAAAGGCACATACTGTTGATATGGCTGTTCATGTCAGCCATGTTTGCTTTTTGCTCTCCTGTCAATCCTCCACTTCCAGAAATGTGCAATAATATAGTCCAGATGTTACTTATTTTACCTGTGCAAAATAAGAAGATTTCTGGGCAATGTAAATGCATTTATATGCATCTGAAAAGGGACTATCTGGGATCTGAAACTGTTTTCCAGTTTTCTGACAAAGGGGTTTATAATCTGCAAATTATTTCTTTAAAAAAATACAAATAAAACCTGGTATACCTACTATGCTACAGAAGAATTCACATGATATCGGGATCCATATTGAGTAAGCATCATTTCATAATAAAACATTATGTTTTAAAAGTGTAGAAATATTGCTAAATGCAGTGATGGAAAAATCTTGGTCGCATACAATGTCCTCCCTGGCACCTGTGCTGCGCTGTACACAGTGATGAGTGACCTGATTAACAGGTCAAGTCACTACTATGCAGCTCAGTTAGGCGAGCGGGGGATCGGAAAGCAGAAGGAATGTAAGGGCTAGAGGTGGGGCTAGTCAGAGCTGAGAGTCAGTGTGTGTGTGTGTGTGTGTGTGTGTGTGTGTGTGTGTGTGTGTGTGTGTGTGTCTGTGTTAGAGAAACTGTCTGTAAGTGTCTGCAGGGCTGCCAACAGGGGAGGAGAGCCGGGACAAGCCGGGGAAGCCTTGTCTCGGACTCGGTGCTATGGGGGGCCCTGCCGGTGCTGAAAGTTTGGCCCGGCCCAACATCATTTTCCGGCTGCCAGTTCTCTGGTTGCCAATGGCCTCTCTCACAGTCTCGCACAGGGCCTCCTTAAGACGCTGGTGCACGATGGCCAAGCCTCACTCAGAGTGAGGCCCTGCCAGCATGCACCGACATCAGAGTGAGGGCTGGCACACATCAGCATCAGAGAGAAAGACCCGGCATGCACTGGGTGTCAAAGAGAGACCATGTGGGGGACAGTGAGAGAGGCCCGTAGCTGGGGAGAGCTGGGCCCATCGGCCTGAAACCGTCCCCAAGGTACAGTAAGTGTGATTTGTACGTATTTGCTCCCCCAAATACATGTGTTTGCATATATTTGGAGAGGGAATTCAGTATGTATTGGGGGGAGGTGGGGAGTGTTTTGTATGTATTTGGGGGGGTTGTATGTGTTTGGGGGATGTTTTGTATGTATATGGGGATGGGGCTGTTTTGTATGTATATGGGGATGGGGCAGTTTTGTATATATTTGGGGGTGGGTAGGGTGTTTCATACTGTATGTAATGTGTGGGTGCGGGGGTTGTATGTATTTGAGAGTGGGGGGTACGTTTTTTATGTACTGCTGCGGCCAGCTTCAACCTAACAAATGCCCATAATTCTCCCGTAATTTTCCCGTAATTTTCCCATAATTGGCCGCGCGCCAGCCGCGAGCGCATCTTCCCCTCCCCTCTGCCGCCTCTGCCCACTTCTGCTTCGCGCAGCGCTTCCCCTTACCCCGTCTACCTTCGGGGATGCCGGGGAAACTCGGGGATGCCGGGAGAACACTCGGGAATGCCAGGGGAACTCGGGGATGCCTGCCACGTGTGACCGGCGCCACAGTGACACGCGGCACGCGCCGGAAACCAGTCGCGTCTGCCCGAACATTGTCCTCACATTGCGGTGGTGGCCGCTGAAGACTCAGCTCGGCCGCCACTGTATTTGGTGGGTGTTTTGTATGCACAGCTCAACCCCGTTGTAGCGCGATTCGCTACAACATGTATCAGCTTAGAACGCGGTGTGAGCGTGGCTCCTGTTTTTTTTTTAAGGGGTGGGGGGGCAAACTTCCAGGATTTGCCTAGCTGCTCCTGCTTCTCTCGTTACCTTGCATGCAGAGTACACTCAGAGTTTCTCCAGTTTCTCCAGGAGAATGGCAGGTGGCATGGAGAAAATCTACGTTGTTATCTCCATGCACTGGCCTTACTTGAAAATATATTATTTATATAATAACTGTACGTTGTTATCTTCTGATATAAAGACTGCATGACACATTGTGATATTAATATATTGGCTGTACATTTATATATGTTTATGACTACTAGGGTAGTGTCTTTTCCAATTGATGTTCATCTATAGAAGGCTGGTATATTATTAGTGATGGAATGAAATGCTATATATTGTATCGATTTCCTATACCATTAGAATTCCTACATACTATTATATTATCACTGGATGTTATAAAATGGATATGACCAGCCTCATTCTTTGCTATTTCCTTCCTAACCATTTCAGCCTATTAGACTGTTTGCTTTGAAACTGTTTCTTAATTGTTTTTAATGCTTGTTAGTATCGTTACATGTTTGTTATTGTATGTCATACGGACACACTGTAGTTGCGCTGCTGGTGTGAGCCGCCCCCTGATCCTCAGCGTGTAGTATACTTGTTCATTCATCCCATTGGCCATATGAGAGAACCAATGGGATTGTAGCTCGGCGATTTCCCGCCACCTAATCACGCAACCGAGATCAGCTGGAGGCAGGGGGAGACCTATATCAGCAGGGCGGAAGCAGTCTGTAAAAATATTCTCTTCGATAAAGGGCGATGGCCCGAAACGCGTTAGAGATTTTTAAATATCCCTAGCCATGATGTTGTTCATGGAATAAAGGACTTTTACAATTGCTGGTGTCTAGCCCCTGTACTTTGCCTGCTGTGCTCCGCTTTACCTCCGTGAGGATTTCCCTGTCGTTCTACTACCAGCGTGACGCACGCCGAAGGAATCACTTGTACTTCAAAACCGTGAGTACCCCAGCTCATTTACTGCGGTCTGGGGGGTCTCCATTGTACCAACATTGTTATCCAGGGGTACACTATTACTGTTGACTAGGTGGACAGATATTTATGACTGACTATACCTATATATGCAGGTCCTACCCACATATGGAAGGAGGTACCTATATGGAAAACACGGACTATGAATGAATGAGAAGACAGTTTTTTCCTTGCTGCTTTTATATCTCTGGGACATATTTATACCTATGCTTATAGTGATACCAAATAGCTGAGCACGGTACCAGGGAGCTTTGTCTCCTACCCTTACAATTCTCCTCTGCCACCCGGCCCCTCTCCTGCAAACCTCCATCCCCTTATCCCGCCACTGCCTGATGTCCTCCTCCTCTGCTGACCTGCTCAATTCCTGTTTTCCCCCTCTCCCGCTG